>NW_020954596.1:69824551-69845324 GCF_900497805.2 Vombatus ursinus
AAGAAGAAGAAGAAGAAGAAGAAGAAGAAGAAGAAGAAGAAGAAGAAAAAGAAGAATAACTTTGCATGTCTTTCTGCATTTAATGATGATTAAAGTATTTCTGTGAGTTGTTTATACTGAAATATGAATTAAAATATGACATCTCAACTTTACACGTGCACAAACATCAAAGTTCCTGATCCTGAAGCAAAAAGGCCTAAATCTAGCCCTCCTCTCCAGGGTTTAAAGCCCTCTTTTTAAAAGTTATCTTTCTATCCTTGCTTAATATCATTGATAATCACAAGCACTTAACTTTTCTATCCACAAAATTATGAATTTCAGTAAAATACCCTAAAGAAATATCAGTTTACTTACTAGGTTAGAAACTGTCCCTTATTTCTCTTTCTTTTTGTTTTTTTTTTACTTTTCAACATTCACTTTTTTTTTTTTTTTGCTTTTTGATGAGGCAATCGGAGTTAAGTAACTTGCCCAGGGTCACACAGCTAGTAAGTGTCAAGTGTGAGGCCAGATTTGAACTCAGGTCCTCCTGACTCCAGGGCCAGTGCTCTATCCACTGTGCCACCTAGCTGCCCCTGAAATTGTTCTTTATTTCAAAAGAAGCCACTGCAGCTATGAAGTATGCAGCCAAGTGAACAAAAGATTATTTAAATTTTCACATTTTCCACCATTATCTTCCTTTAGAAATCACTAGAAAATTTAGAATTTATCCATATACTCTATCAAACATCTTACCTTGTAAACACACACACACACACACACACACAATTGCTTGTCTTAAACAAAACCAATTCATTTGTTTGCTTTCTCTTTTAACAGAGAAAATGCTTGCCTAAAAAAAAAAGAAAAACTAAAGGATCACTAGTTATTTTATTTGCCAATAAGCATCGTTGAGTAAAACAGAGTGTGTTGTATTCTACTAATAGACACTATGTTATAGAGACATTTTACTTTTCAAAGATCGTACTATTTTTAACTATATTTAGCATTCAAATATTGCATTGTGTTGATTCAGACATGACCATAATAATCTCAAGGAAAAAAATGCCTTTGAAGGAAGAATGTGCAGAAGTAAGTTCTCCTCCTTTCTCACCTCCACTAACAATTTCCTTTCTACCACCTATGATGAAAACAATATCCTAAACCCTACCAAATTCCATGCAAGTTAGGTAGATTTTTCTTAAAACATATTGACATTTTATTAGAGATTTTACTTACTCAGTGTGCTTGGATTAGAGCTATTGTCATCACTTCCTACTTGTCTGAATCAGGAAGCACTACTTGGAGCTCCAATCTCTGGTGGAGGTGTAGCTAGAGGGCCACTATGGGCAATGCAGAGGCAGGAGAACTTTGCTTAGCTTACTCAACTCAAGGTTTCTTCAAAACATACCCTTACAGAATATTCTTCTGTTGTTATAGTTAAATAAATCATCTTTTTAACTGTTGAATAGAGTAGACCAAGAATGTCTCATTTCATTCCAATATTGAACATAAATTACTATGGGACTGAATTAGGTCTTGCCTCTACCACCAACATAATAATGTATATGCTATGTCTCCCAATAGATTATAAGCTTCTTGAGAGAAGGGACTTTCATTTTTGTCTTTCTGTCCCCAGCACCAATCTCAGTACTCATCACACAGATTTTATTTAACAGTTTTTCTTTGATTGGTTTACAGATTCAAACTTTACAAAGCAAGTAAAGAACATCAAGAAATCATTTTGAAATCTGTTCTGTTTCATAAACCTTTTGTGTCATGCATTTATCATGTTTGATGATATATTATGTATAATAAATGAATAATGTCAACCCTTCCACCTTTAAGTAGAAATTTTGGAAAACCTTTACCTTACAGTTTAAGAATACTTTAGGCATTTGACAATGCACTTTAAACAGACTCCAAAATGTGACTGTTTTAACTAGCTATTAAAGTGGAATTGAGTAATTCAAATGATTTTAATCCCACAAAAACTACCTTATAAATTTTTCTACTTTAGACTCCAGATTGCTTATTGCTGCTTATTGGTATAGTTAATTATAACTGGTAAAAGTATAAAGGTAAATAATAATAATAAAACCAACCATTTAAAATTCTAGATTTTTGTAACTGGAATACTTTAGCTCAATATGTTCATTTTACAGGAAAGGAAACTGAGGCCCAGAAAAATGAAATGTCATGCCCAAGATCATTCAGGTGATTAGTGGCATAACCAATGCTCTTTCCAGCACTCTTTCCATTGGGTTTGTTTAGAAGATAATTCTCTGAAAAATGGATAGATGTGTTTCTGTACTTCCCTTTCCTCTTCTTTTTTTTAATTTTCCTATTTTGTTTTGGGAATCCAGATTTAGACAAATATATTAAAAGTGTGAAAATAAAAAAAATCATTCTTCCCATACAATTGTGTTAGTACAACAACTTCTTCCTTCTAACCCATATGTGTACAAGAGGAGTCTTCCATGCTCCAGAACCCCCTTTACAATATGAATGGAATCATGGCTGATTTCCTATACACATAAGAATCAAATTTCTTCAGGTAAACTTTATGCTTCTTTTGTGCCCACAGAGACATCTGGATACTCATTAGGAGTGTAAAAATTCCAACTGGAAGAAAAGAAATACAATGAACATTGCCACTCAGCTTCTATATGTGCTTGAATTCATTACTTTACTAAATTGAAATCATTGTTCATAGATCTTAAAGCATGTCTCAAATATTGTACAACTTTTCATTTTATCAATTTTCTTAAATGGCCATTTTTAAGTGAAAGAATGAAACTGGAAGGACAGCACACTACCACAGAGTAGCTGAGCAAGAAAGTTGTCTCTCGTCTCCCAGATTGCATGATAGAAAATTTCTAAATGATGAATTCAGAGAATTTCTTCTTTCAACTGTGCTTTTAGACAAGGACACTAGACAGACATATACTTTAGGGCACATACTTGAACAAAATTTAATATAATTCATGTTTTAACATAAATTATTTAATTTTTTAACAATAAGTTGACCTAATAGATTATCTAGACCTTATAACACCCATTTTTACCTCATGGAATGGGAAGTTATTTAAGTGGTAATTTAATGTTAATTAATATGTCACATTTTTTCTCTTAGAAAAGTATTCATTGAAAAACTCACTCTTTAACACCATTACACACACACATACACATACACACACACACACACACACACTCCAGTCAAAAAAGGGAGCCTCACACAAAATGTGCAACAAATATTTCCAATTTACTTCTTCTAGGACTCATGAAAGTAAATTGCTATATGTGTTTGAAGCACATTTCCACTAAGCAAAACATATGAGAAGCATCTCCATAAAATACATTCTCTTACCTAACAGATGGAAAACTATATTTAAAAAACTTGGCCATGTAAGTGGGGAAATCAATATAAAAATGAAAATGAAAATATAATAGCCTTTTCTCTTTGGGTTCACACCAAAGATTATTGTTAAAACAGTTACAGTTTTAGTTAATATTGACTTGTTCCCAGAAATTACTTTTTGTAATAGTATATTTGACTTTTTTACTTGTCAAAGAATCTAACAATCATCTTACCTGGTAAGGTTTGTGTCATAACTGTGAAACTAATCCATGAGCCAATCTGTTACATTAAAAAAAAGTTAGCAAGCAATGAAATACTATACACTAATATTGTATTAGGGACACTTTACATTGCAAAATCTAAGAGATAATTTTAATTGTTTAGGTGACAACCAAGCTCAAAAATAGGGGGCAACTGGTTGAACAAACACAATAATGAAAAATCCTCCCAAAAGACTAAAGATTTAGTTTGGAAACAGATTAATTAAATATTAGCAATCATGAAAAAAATGCTATATCTCTGAGAAACATGATTCAAGTCCTTTTTACATAATACAATGTATGATGTTATATACATTATTTACTAATTATAGATAGTTTATATATATAAGATAATTTATGTAATTTTTATATAAATTAAAACCTATTTAAGTAAAACCACTTACAACTAATTTATTGCCTGATGAAGTCATCAAATCAATAAAACTTGAATATGCATAAGATTTTACAAAGCACTATATTTTCACTGATAGTATTATAAATCTAGCATTGTATATACCTAACTTGACATGTGTATGCATGTGTAGTGCAAATTCAACTACAAAATGAAAGAGGGATTAGATAACCTACCTCGTAAGTGTAGTTGGGACAGGAAACCAACATGAACAACCATGTGAAAGGGTTGTAAGTTGGACTTGGGAAACAGGCATTACTTCCTTGAGAGAGGAAGAAAGAAATCAGTGACATTAATATATTTTCTATTCAATTCAAAAAGCGTTTATTAAGCTTCTATTGTAACATGTGTCACAAAGATGGGTAATGGGGACACAAAAATTAAAAAAATATATTTTCCTTGCCTCCAATGAGTTTACATTATTTATTGTAGTATCTAACTTGACCAGGGTATTTTTTTTTTAATTTCTGATTGTCTATTTCTGAAATTCTTGTTATATGAGGGATTATATCATATTAGAGACCATCTCATAATGCCTAGTTTCCATTAAGCTTATTACTTAAGGGAAATAATGCAGTGTTTTGAAAGACTATATCTATGAAAAAAAAAAGTTTTGGTAGCCTTTACCAAACCAGAAAGTCCTTATGTACACGCATAAAAAAGGTCTTGTATGTGAATCAGTTATCTGAGAAACAAACTAGGTAATGAGAGAGAGAAAGAGAGACAGAGAGAGAGAGACAGAGAGAGAAAGAGAGACAGAGAGAGACTGGTATCAAATTGTTGGCCAAAAGATGGATTCATTGTTTTTGGGCAAAGCAGGCCATGAAAACCCTCTAATTATACATTGACAGGGGAAGTAAATCCTTAGTGATGCAATCACAGAACTCTAGATAGTGAAAAAAGTAGCATTTGCATCTGGTCATTTGTGGAATTAACAAAAATGATAATACGTTTGTGAATAGGAATATCAATGACAATTTTTTATTGTGAAGGCCTATCCCTCTAGTTTCTTTAATATATGTTTTGAAGAAAGAATCAAAGCATTTCCCCAAAATATTCTCATTGATATTTAGAGGGAGTGAGGATTTTTTTGTACCTAGTATTTTCAAATACTACAAATCAAATATTTAAACTGTAGAACTATAATAGATTTCAAAGAGGTATTTAGTTCTTTTTTACTTTGAGAGAATGTTAAGTTGAAACAATACAAAGAGATGTCTTGAGAGGAGGTTTTCCCTTTGCCTATGGGTATTTCACTATTTAACAAACTTCATTACGTAAGGAAATATGCTTCATTAAATATAAATTCTTCTGGATTTATTTTATGATGATTTTCATCATTTCACCACCTTAATAGACAGCTGTTGCTCGTCTTATTTTGTGTATATCTAAAGGGCTTTTATCACACTCAAATATTCTTTTATCTAAACTGTACTAAAAATAATTCCAGTTCTCTTAGCTTGATATCACAAAAAAAATTTTATTTTCTCCCCAAAATTTTCTAGTTGTCTCCATTTTTTAAGTTGCAGAGATACCAGGTACTTTTTTAAAATAGTAGTTAAAAAATCATAATATTTAATAAAATGAAATCAACTACAACATAGTAGCAACACTGGGGGAAATGTCATATATAATCATGAAAACTTAGTTATGAAATTATCACTTAGTTTTTTATCTACTGAGAAGTTTACAATAGTTTCTGACATAGTTAACTCCCACATATATCCCCACAGCATTTTTCATCAGAATAATAACAATTTAGAATAGTAAAAAATTGTTATCTATAGCTGTCACAATACTTAATAATGTGTCCCTCAAGTATAGTTAATGATTTCTTCCCTTTTGAAATTTTATCAAAAATAGTTTAGACAATAATTACATATAAAGATTTCAAGTTGAATTCTTCACTATGACATTTGTAAATGAAAATATGAATCACAAAATTACCACTTTTTTCCTCAGTTGAATGATTTAAACAATTTTTTTTTGCTAAGAGTTCTAAGGTCACTATGAAATATCAGCACATTGATGCCAAAATTACAGTAATTATTGAAATAGAAAAGTAAAAAAAAATAAATTACAGCAAATAAATTGCATTGCTTCATTCCATGACAAATACATGTATTATGTAACTATTATTTAGGGTGCCTGATTGCTGATGACCACAAAGTTTACCAAAAAAAAAGGTAAAATAAAGATAAATCAGAATAAAGTTAGTACCAAAATTGTACATTTTGAATGGGATATATATGCATAGATATAGATGTAATGTTCTTATACCTTATACTTGCTGAGAAAAAGATGATCATATTTCAAGGTCCATGGGTTACCATAAAGTGTATAAATGAAATGATGATGGTTCTGTCACATAGCAAGAACAAAAGATAACCTATGGGGATCTGCTTTGGGATATAATTAATTATTCATCCAGCTTGTCAAAATTTGGTTATTGCAATATCTTTAGGCTATCAAGAGATTATGGATAGTGCTAAATAAGAAACATGGGCAGGCATGGATGGCTTGTGACCTACATCATTGAAAGGATACAGATATCCACAAGGTTATAGATCCACTGGCATCACCAGTTGTTCTGTCAGTGCCATATAATAAAATTCAGTCCGAATTCTGACTACTTGGGCTAGTTCATTATTTCATTTAGGGGATTATTACCTATGGTGGGTGAAATTATTAATTAATTAGTTCTTTAACAACCTACATTTCTATCCAGTGTCTATAGTTGAAATGATCCTTAGAATTCATTCAATGTACACTGATTGAAGAGAAGGTTAATGGCAAATAGTTCCACTATATACCTCTAATACGGCACCTGCCTCCTGAACCAGAAAGAAATTTTTTTCATGTTGTCACACAAAGTAAAGTTGAGATTTGACCATCATGTGAGCCACTGAAATAAAGTGGATAACTATGGTAAATCATTTCAGTTCAGAATGCTAAGCCATTCAGACTACTTATACACTTGTGCTTGAATAGTCAGAGGTGGGACATTAAAGAAATATGCTTGTTATGCTCTTCTTTTAAAGAATTTATTACTGAATTACAGGCTTATTTTGGAACTCAAGCTTTAGTAAACCTTAGGCATAGAAAGAAAGGGGTGGAAGAGGCAGGAAAGTGATAAACTATGTAATATTTAAATGATGTTGAGAACAATGCTTTTTCAAGAGAGATGGGAGCATAGGAAACAAGTTCAGACATGTTAATAAAACAGTCAACACAATCCATTCACCACAGCAAAAGAGAAAAGAATGAAACAAACCTGTGTGATTTGGATGAGCTAATACTACATTGATAAAATGATTCCCAGCTTCACATATCTGAAAACATTTTAAAAAACATCAATATGATTTCTTTGTGATTTTCATTAAATTAGTTTCATTAAATTACATTAGTCTATATGTATAAAGGAACTTATAGCTATAAATATATGCATTTGGATGACAGAATAAAAATGTTTTGTATACCAATTATAATGGGAAAAATAATTTCAAACATTTAAGAGACTTCACAAATATAAAAACAAAATGGCAGCACCCCCAGTAACAAACCCTAAACAAATTCTTGACAGTTATCGATAATCACTTACAATTTATTTATAAGAACATGGGAAGTGAAAATTGGTTATGCTATATTACCTAACATTCACCATTTTCCATGAAGTCAAAGAAGAGATTGTTTGGAATAATCAAACATTCAGGATAACTGGTTTACTATTCATATCAAACATGTATTGTTAGTTTTCAAAGAGTTAGAATACAGTGAAATGTACAAAAGAAAACCCTGTTATTTTTTTTTATCATAATCCAGAAGGGACTTCCAGATCTTGCCATGTTTCTGAATAAAAATACAAGGTATTGGAGAGTTTAAATTGGAAAAAATTTCCAGATAATCAGTGATTTTTTTTCTTAGCATTTCTAAACTTTAATTTATTTTTCCTTGTGGTAGAATGATATGTGCAGATTCTGTGGTGGCAAAAAATTCAACATCTATTTTTAGTCATCTAGTATACCAGGAATTACTTTTCCTTCTTTACTTCAAGAAAAAGCAACACTAAAATATTCGTATAAAGTTCAGATTAAAAATGGCAGTAGGCTTTTATTTGTTTTTCTCTATTAGAATAAGTTTTATCATATGGCATGCTTCACCTAAATCATTTCAGGGGACTAAATTTTAACTCATTCTAGATGCCAGGGCAAGCACTTCCTTCCATTATGTCATTTTCATTACCTGCCTGAATTTATTATTCCTATCTACAAATGGCAGTAATGTAGTACAACAAAGTCAATTGATAGATACATTTCTATTTTGTTTTTACCTCTAACTGTCCTATTTTAAATTATATTAAACTTCTAAGTTGTCTCAAATTATTTGGTAAGCATGTAGGGGCATGAATCTCTCCAAAATGAACAACAAAATCCATAATTCCCTTTGTATTTTTGCACCCAAGAAAACAACATTGACATGGACAGAGGAAGAATCTGGGGGTGGGGGGAGACAATCTAATATTCCATGTCTGCTTTCTGTGTATTTGTGGAAATGTGTGTTCCTGTGTTATGGTGAACAAACTTTTATTTATCATACTGTATCATTTTATTAAATGCCTCTTGTGTGAGATAACTGTGTCCTTTGGTTTATTGTCTAAAATAAACATATTAGTGGGGGCTATGTTATCAGTAGACAGGGAACCATCAAATAACTTAATCTTAGACCAACATTCCTGGAAATCCAATTCTATGAGTTGGGGGTTTCACCAAGATGTTATACGAATACATCTTAAGCAAGCACAACAATAAAGAAACAGCATTTTAAAAATGACAGTTATGTAATCTTTTCTTTTCTCACTCTATACTATTTAATTTAGTGGCCTTATCAGCTCCCATGGATTCAATCATTATATCTATGCTGATGATTATCAAAAGTACCTCTCTTGAGTTTCAGTTGCCTATTGAATCTTTTGAATTGTATGTCCCCAAAATATCAAAAACACATTTCTAAAACTGAAGCACTTCTCTTTTTTATTTCATTATTACTGCCCAGGCACACCCATCCTCCCAGTCAAACACATTTGAGTGATACAATAAATATATTTGTGCACCAATTATAATAGGAAAAACAATTTCAAACATTTAAGAGACTTCACAAATACAAAAACAAAATGGCCAAAACCCCAGTAACAAATATTAAATAAATTTGTGACAGTTATTGATAATCACTCACAACCCAGTGGTCATCTTTTACTCCTCACTTTCTCCCACTGTACAATTCAATCTGTTGTCATTGTCCACTTTTTTTTCTCTTTTACTTTCATAATATCTCTTGGGTATGTCTCCTTATCTTTTCTGAAAATGCCACCACCCTGGTAAAGGCCATCATCATCTCATATCTGGACTCCTCTCCCCTTTCCAGTCCATCCTCTATTCAGTTATCAAAGTTGTATTTCTAAAAGTCAATAATTACCATGTGACCCTACCCCCCACATCAATATACTCCAATATCTCCTTATCATCTCCAAGTTCAAACAAAATATTCTGTTTGGCATCCAAAACCCTACGTGACCTCATTACCTTCTTCTTTTCCAGTCTTCTCATACCTTACTCCCTTCTCTACCCCCAACCTATGTTCTTGGTGATCCACTAACACTGGCCTCCCTGCTGTAACAAAACAAACAAACAAACAACAACAACAACAAAAGAAACAACATAAAACACCAGACACTCCATCTCCAGACTCTGGACATTTTTCCTTTCAGTTTCCTATCTCTGGATTTCTTAACCTCCTCATATTTGTCTCATTACTTTCCTAATTTCCTTTAAGTCTCTTCTAAAATCTTATCTTCTATGGGGAACCTTTCCTAAGCCCCCTTAGTCCCATCGCCTTGTCTCTGTTTGTACACAGGTGTTTATATGCTGTTTACTACCTTTGACTGTGAGATCTTTGAGAACAGAAGCAGAAACTTTCTTTGAATCGCCATTGCTTAACACAGTACCTGTCACACAGTGGATGCTTGATTTTTCTTGACTATTTTCAAACAATCATTACAAAATAACTTTCATATTATTGTAATCTGATCATCATCATTAGAATTTATTAATGAATAAATTAATTTTAAAAATTCAATAAATGAAAACATATTACTGTTTGCCAGAGCCTGTGCTAGATGCTATGTATATAAATAAAAAAGTGAGATAGTTCCTACCTTAAGGAGGTCTTTACTGTACAAACATGCAGTTGGTGACCATAATGGAAGTTGAGGTAAATCACATGGACAGTGTGTGGAGATGTAGAAGAGTTGATTATAATGCTCTTTCAAGTAGAAATATTAGTATTTATTTGATTACTATTCCCATGACAGGAGGTGGAAAAAAGGAAGAAGGGGAAGGAGTGGAGGCTAGGACCACCTCCCTGATACACCCCATTATAGTTGAATGGAATTTGAAATATGATCTAGAGTTGACAAGATATAATGAATCAGATAAATTTGCATTAATTCACTCAGTAATTAGGACAGAATGCAAAACTCCAAAACTTAGTAGACAATCTCCTCCCAGATAGCCAGGAATTGGAAGCCATCAAGAGGGTAGCTTTCCCAGGTGGGTAGAACCAGGGGAACAGAAGAACATATATCAAAATACCTAGGTAGGTCCTGGGTTTATAGTAGATTTTGACTGGATAAAATCATTTTAACATTCACAAAGTACTTCTACCACCATAACTCTATGAATTAGTATAAATATGTTATCTTTATTCTATAGTTACGGAAACTGAGGCTAAGAAATCTATAGCTCCAATCATTTAACTGGTAAATGACAGAGCTGAGTCAAAATTATCTCTGGATTCCAGATCTAGTTCTATTCTAAGTATACCAAACTGTTGATCATATATGCCTGAAGATTTTATTCTTGTTACCTTATCTCCATTTCACAAATTAAATAGTTGAGGTTTAGAAAGATAATATTACTTATCATTGAACATGGCTAGTGAGTGACAAAGTTAAGATTCAACCCAGCTTTTCACAATATCAATCTAAAGTATACTTTCAATTTCTCTTCTAAGCATTACACATAAGAATAAAGGCATAATCCAATGTAAATGTAAGACATCAGTGGGACAAAGGAAAAATAAATTCTGTTTGGTTTCAGAACACTGGATTTTGTTCTTTTTTTAAACTGATTTACTTTTCTTCATGTGGTTTACCTTGACATAATATTAAATATGAATTTATATTCCCTTAGCATAATAGTTGAAATTAGAGCTTGCATTCTAGAATTCTTTTAATTGACATTGAGAAAGCAGTGTAGAAATAAAAAAAAGCTGCAAGTGTTTAATTTTAGAAAAGTTAGGAGGTTGATGATAGGTGGGAGGTTTGTTTGGGGCAAGGAGATAGGTGCTGAGTATTTTCTTCTTTAAGTTAAAATGCAAATGAATAACAGCAGGACAATAGATTTTAAGAAAGGACTGAAGGATTTATCATATAAAGGACAGTCATTTGCAAAATGGGGACAATATTTATATGAACTACCTTACAAGACTGTTAAGAAGCACTTTGTAATACACACACATAAATTTTATACACACACTCACATTTCACAAAATACATACTTTATAAAGCACATGTAGACATTCCCATCAAAACAACTTTAAAATAATGCTTCAAATCGAATTCTGGAGAAACAGAGCAAACAAAAGGTGAGGCTAATAATTTTTCAAGACAAATCAGGAGCTCAACAGGAGAGGATTGTGACCCCAGGATGTGGGCCAACCTGGAGTACACATAGCAGTAGAAGAACTTGGGGGCAGCTGGAAGAGCAGCAATAACTCTGGGAGTTCTAAACCCAGAGGCAGTAAGTGCACAATGCAACTGGTCAAAAAGAGAATACAGGGGACCCTGAGCTGGCCCTGGATTCTGTTTGGAAACTCCATTGCCCATACTCATTTCTGAGTCTCAGTTCCAAAATGAAGAAGAAAGTTTGTGGTGGCTCATAAGGGAACAGGGGCCCTGGTTGAAGTTCCAGGGCAGAGAGGTTCACTAACTAGCATTTGTGGTTGCATGAGAGCAAGGGACCTGATCACAGATATGAGGACAAGAGCAGCACTAGTGCTTATTGCTGCAGAGGGGTATTGGGTCTTTACTGAGTAAATAATATAGCACAGACCAGAAAAGCAGTGACCTCAGCTCTGGAAAATTCCAGGCCTCAGAACTAGCTCTGAAAATAGCAGCAAGAAAAAGCCTGAAGCTTGGGACAGTGACTTCCCACCCCAGGTGAGCAGAGACTAACTTTAACATGAAATTTAAAATAAAGAAATAGTCTGGAAAAATAAACCAAGAGCATAAGAAGACATTGAACATAAACAGCTAGTATGATGGAAGGGAAGATCAGAACACAAACTCAGAAAAAGCAATCATTTGAAAATAGCCACAAGCAAAGCAACAAAAAAAAAAATGTGAATTGTACACAAGCCCAACAAGAATTCCTGAAAGAATTAAAGAAAGAGATAAGTGAGTGAGGAAAAACTGGAAAAATAAACTAGAGTGATATAAGAAAATTATGAAAATATAATTACCAGCTTATTAAAAGAGGTACAACAATACAGAAGAAAATAACACCTAAAAAATAAACAGAATTGGCCAAATGGTTAAAAAAAAGGCAAAAAATTCTTTGAAGAAAAGAACTCCTTAAAAAGTAAAATAGATGAATGGAAAAAGAGATGCAAAATGTCACTGAAGACAATAATTCCTTAAAAATTGGAATTCATGAAGTAGAAGCTAATGACTCTAAGGACATCAAGAAACAAAAAACAAATTCAAAAGAATGAAAAAAATAGAAAAAATGTGAAATATTTCATTGGGAATAAACAACTCATCTGGAAAAGAGATTGAAGAGAGATAATTTAAGAATGATTAAGTTACCTCAAAGACATCATCCAAATAAGACCCAACATTATCACATTTAAAAAAAAATCATGAAGGAAAGTTGCCCTGATATCTTAGATACAGAGAGAAAAATAGAAATTGAAAGAATTCACAAATCACCTCCTGAAAATAAAACCCCAAAATGAAAACTATTATAGCCAATATTATATTATAATATTATTATATTAGCCAAATTCCATAGCTTACAATTGAAGGTGAAAACATTTCAAGCAGACAGAAAAAAAAAAACAATATTCAAATATGACAGAGTGATAGCATCACACAAGATTTAACATCTTCCATGTTAAAGAACTGGAAGGCTTAGAATATGATATTTTGGAAGGCAAAGAAGCTAGGATTTCAACCAAGAAAAACATAACCAGAAAAAGGGAGTAATCTTCAAGGGGAAAAGTGGATATTAATGAAACAGAAGCCTTGAAAGCATTCATGATGAAAAGATCAGAGCTGAACGGAAAATTTGACATTTAAAAACAAGGTGCAAGAGAAGCATAAAAAGATAAACATCAAATAGAAATCATAAGGCAATTAATCCAGTTAAACTGTTTACATTCTTATATTGGAAGATGATACATGTAACTCCTAAAAGCTATATCATTATTAGGGTAGTCAAAATGAGTGTACATAGAGGGTATGGGTATAAATTTATTATGTTGGGATGATCTCAAAAATATAAGAAATAAGAAAGAGGGATCCCCTGGGAGGAGGAAGGGGAGAAGTAAGAATGGAGAAAATCATCTTACATAAGAGTTCAAGGATCAGCTTTAACAGTGGTGGGGGAAATGGTAGGGATGGAGGCCAACACTTTAACTTCATTTTACCCAAATTGATTCAAAGAGGGAAGACTATAAATACATACTCAGTTGGGTACAAAAATCTATCAAATTCAAAAGGGAAGTAGGAGATGAGAGAATAAGGAAAAGAAGGTGGGGGGGTGAGGAGGTGGTTGATAAAATGAAGTATGGATTAATGGAGGCAGTGATCAGAAGCAAAACAGACTTTTTGAGGAGGGACAGGGTAAAAAAAAAAAGAAGGATAAAGAGAAGAAAATAGGATGAAGAGAAATACACAGTAATCATAATTATGAATGTGAATGAGATGATCCTACCCAAAAAGGGAAGCAGATAGTAGAATCTGTTAGAGATGAGAATCCAACAATATGTTATTTACAAGAAACAAACTTGAAACAAAAAGAAACAGAGTTAAAATAAGGGGCTAGAGGAACATCTATTATGCTTCAGTTGAAGTAAAATAGGGCAGGTCTAATGATCATGATCTCAGACAAAGCAAATACAAAAATAAACCTCATTAAAAGTGATAATATGTTGCTAAAAGGTACCATAGACAATGAAGTAATATAAAAAAATATAGAAAGTTCCTCCAATTAAGTTCTCATTTTTCTTAAATGTATAAGGAAGTGAACAAAATGTAAAAAAAAAAAAATGTCATTCCCCAATTGATAAAAGGTGAAAGGATTTGAACAGCAAATTTTCGGAAGAAGAAATCAAAGCTATGAAGCATCATACGGAAAAAAAAATGCTCTAAATCACTCTTGATGTGAGAAATTAAAACAATTCTGAGGGACTGCCTTACACCTAAACAATGACAGAAAAGGAAAATGGCGAAATGGGTTGTGGGGTGGAAAAGTAAGGCCATTCACTGATGCACTGTTGTTGGAGTTGTGAACTGAACTACAGAACAAATTAGAACTATGACTAAATGGCTATAAAACTGTGCATACATTTTGACACACTACTAGGGCTGTATCCCAAAAGAGATCAAAGGAAAGACCAAAAAAGGCCCAAATATGGACAAATATGTACAAAAATACAACAGAATTGGAAGCTGAAGGGATGTCCATCAACTGAGGAATGACTGAACAAATTGTGGTATCTGATTGTGATGAATACTATTGTTCTATAAAAAATGATTCAGGAGAGCATTTCAGAAAAACCTGGGAAGACCTATTTGAATTGATGCAGAAGGAAGTGAGCAAAACTAGGAGATCATTCTACACCATTGTGCATCATTGTAGCAGCAATATTTTAACAATGTTATAATAATGATCAACTGTGAAAGATTTAGCTACTCTGATCAATACAATGATCTAAGATAATTCTGAAAGTCTCATAATAAAAAAATTTAAAAATCTAGAAAGAACTGATAAACTCTACATGCAAATTTTTTCTTTTATTTTTCTTTCTTTTTGTGACAGATAATATGGAAATATGTTTTACATGATTTTATCATATATATAATACATTTATATATAATTGGTATTATATTGCTTATCTTCTTGATGGTTAGGGGAAGGGCTGGAAGGAGAGAATTTGTCATTAAAAATTGGGAAAAAAAAGAATTTTATATAATAAAATGTTCAAAAGGTAAAAAAAAAAAACACATATAAATGGCAGCTTTTTTTTTCCTGACTCAGACTTGTGACTTCATCATTGTAGAAAATTCTTAATGTAGGAAATCTCTTCCAGTAATGCAGATCTGCAACTTATTGCTCTAATCTTGGGAGATTTTTCTCAGAGTTCTAAGAAGTTGAATGACTCACTAATAACAGCAATGCTTTTTTGACTGAAAGCAATATCTGAAATCCAGTTTTCCTTCCTCCAAATCTATCTCAATATTAACTTTGCCATCCTGTCATCTTCATCTTCAAGGTTGCTGAGTCCTCACCCTTTCGCTACCTCTGGGGAGAAGGCTGTTCTTAAGGACATTACTTAATACCCTACTATTTTAGAACTCCCTTACCTTTTCTATAAAATACAGAATTAGACTAGTTAATCTCTAAAGTGTCTCTAAATATCTAGTCAGCAATATCTTCCCACAGAATTTGAAAATGAAAGAGACTTTAGCAACCATACTGTCCAATTCATTCACCCATCTAGCCACCATTTCATCCATCTAACAATGATAAATAAAGAACCTATTACTAGGGCACTGTGCTTGGTCCTAGGTATTAAGAGGCGAAACATAAACTTCTAGGACCAATGTTCATGAAGTCTACATTCTGTTGAGTGTGGAGCTGAGCAAGGAGGAGAAGTCACACATTCGAGAAATAGTGTGAAGATAGAATCATCAGGACTTAAATGATTAGATGCAGGGAATAAGGGAAAAGGGAGAGTAAAGAATGATTTAAAGGTTTTGAACATTGGTGATTAATTAATTACTTGTAGTGCCATTACCAAAGAGTTGTTTTGAGAGGAAGACAAGTTTTGGGTAGACTAATCTTGCCCATATCTTGCCATAAATTGGCCATTGGTGGTCAGTCACCTGTCTACTCTCTCTCGGTATCAAAAAACTATAACAGTTTTTGGTTTGTTTGTTTGATTTGTCTTTGTATTTCTAGTGCCCAGCAACAGTGCATAGCCATCATGGGAACTTTCAAGTCAGTAGAAATCTGTATTTACAGGAGTTTTCTGATTGCATCATTTTCCCCCTCGTCAATCAATGTTCAGTGGACTTAATAAATCTAGATATGTCCTTATTACAGGATGTGTTCTGAAACACATCAGGAAATCAACACAAATCTCAAAATGCTTGAGAGCAGGGATTTTTTAAATCTTTATTCTTGTATTCCCAGAATCTAGTGTAGTGTCTGCCACATAGCACGTACTTAGTAAATTCTTGTTGATTGAATAGTGGTTACATCAGGCCTCCTCCACCATTCAGTTCTATTAAACAAACATTTATTAAAATGGTCATAACTGTATTATAGCAGTGGTATTGTTTTCTTTCTGAAATATTTATTAAACAATATTAAACAGTTTGACTATGCCATTATAGGTAGAACACTGGCTAAGCAGTGTGGAAAACCAGCAAATTTAAGAATGGCCTATAACATATTCAGTGTCTGTATTTATGTACATGGCAATCCATACTAGAAACTGGCCCATTTATGAGTCTACATAAATGGAAAATAGTGAGATCCTGGTTCAATCTTTGCTCTGCCACTGTTTAATTTTAGGCATGTCATTTCAATTTTCTGTCCATCAGTTTTGTCATCTGTCAAACATATGGATTTGACTAAATGTTCTCCAAAGTTCCTGAGTTTTGGTTTGTTTGTTTGTTATTGTTGTTGTTGTTTTGTTTTTTTGTTTTTTCCTTATCCAGATTCCATAGAAGGGAAATCCTTTGACTTTTCCCATGATTCAAAAATAGGGATATCTAAATATAATTGTCCAGTTGCCCCTTCCTTCTTTCAATGACATTAATAAACATTAAGATTCTTGTATCTGGATTTAGATAATCAA
Organism: Vombatus ursinus; assembly: GCF_900497805.2. NCBI lineage: Eukaryota > Metazoa > Chordata > Mammalia > Diprotodontia > Vombatidae > Vombatus > Vombatus ursinus. The sequence goes on from NW_020954596.1 coordinate 69,841,767, forward strand.
AATAGTACAGTCAAATTGGGGATAAATTCTGTTTCTTTCTGCTTTTGTAACACATTAGAAGACAAAGTACTTATAAGCTAAAGTATTTTCTAATTAGTTTCATTTTTTCCTCTGTTTATTGTGCTTATCAAAGGTTCAGATAAATTTGCATTCACATCACTAATAGACCTATTTCAAAGTATGTTAACATTTAATTTGATTTCTGAATGTGTGCTAACTTGTTCCTCTAAATTCATCTCTTTGTTAAGGGCAGATTCCTTTACATGGGCATAAATAGATAAATACTTTTAGAAAAGACTTTCATCATTTAATTAAAAGACATCTTCTTCTTAAAACACATATACATGAATCTCAAGAGGCACAGAGTCAAATTAGAGGAGACAATGTGCAACAAATATGTACAAATCAGATATATGAAGGATTGGAATAAATTTAATAAAACCTTTTTTCGGTATTACTTGCAACAAACTTCTTCCCAGGAACAATAGATTCATCCATTTATGGTTACTTTGAATTTTGAAATCACTGGCCAGAGATTGTTTTATCATTTAAAAAAATATTTCCTGTATGACACTTTAGAGAAAACTTATCATATGTTATAGATATGTACAACAACGTATGTAGTGTGACTGACCACTTAGAACTGGGAACTGGACCTGAGATTTCTTTGGTATATGGCGTTCCCAGAGAGGAAGTTTCTGTATCAATGAAGGCTAGCAAACTTCTCTGCAAATTATAGTCTTAGATTTACGCAGAACACTTATGTGATTTGTCTGGAATTCTAGAGCAACAATATATTAGGTGGGACTTAAACAGAGCTTTTCTTGACTCCAAAGCCAAATTGCTGTGTACTAGGTCCTGCTTCCTTTCATAAGTAATAATAACTGATATTTATATACCCTGTTACAATTTGCAAATGATTTTAAATTAATTTTCTCATGTGCTCCTCACAAGAATAACATGGGAGTAAGTTGTAAAAGTATAAACAGCCCATTTTATAGATGGAGAAACTGAAGCAAATAAGGGTTAAATGACATATTCAAGTGTCAGATGTGTCAGAGGAGCTGTTTGATACCAGTCCTCTCCTCACTAAATCCAATATTTTCTCTACTATAATATTGTCTCTCAAAATCTTTATGACATAATATGTAACAACACACCAGTACTAATACATCCAAATCCAATTTAGTATTTTCCTTTTAAGGATTCATGTGAAGGCCATGCCTTTATTCCAGTAAGGAGTCAATGGCTTACACATTTAAAAAAAATCTTTTTTTTTTTTAATCACTTTCAGAACCTGCTACATTTTCAATAGCTTCAAATATCCATCCTCTGAGAAGTGATTTGACTTTTGGAAAGAGTTGGAAGTCATTTTAACTATTTGGTAAAATAAAATGACAGATAAAAGTGGGTAATTATATTGTAAGTTAAAAATAATAAGAATAGGTGGAGCCAAGACAGTGGAGGGAAAGCAGTGACATGCTTGAGCTCTCCCTGAAACCCTGCCAAATACCTATAAAAAAAAATGGCTCTAAAGAAATTCTAAAGCAGCAGAACCAACAAAAAGACAGAGTGAACAAATTCCAGCCCAAGACAACCTGGATGGTTTATCAGAAAGGTATATCACTATGGGTGGGGAGAGGAGCGCAGTTCAGTGTGGGTGCTCAGGCCTCAGCCAACCTGGAGCAGGCCTCAGAGGACTGAATAGCAGGCAGCTGTGGCTGTTTCCAGAATTCTCAACCCACAAACGCCAAAGACAACTTAGAACGTCAGTGGGAAAAGTCTGTGACTGCAGTGAGAGTTAGAAGCTAAGTTTCAGCCACAAGGCCCAAGCACGGGCCACCACTGCCTCCTGAGCTTCTGGCCCACAGACTGAGGGGGAATTGAGTGACTGATCAGAGGGGGATTGCGGAGATCTCTTTGCCAGTGCTGAGGAAGGAATCTCTTGCTTTGCCTGTGCTTGGATCTGGGTCACAGTTCTGAGAGGTGGTCCTGAGGTTAAGAGGAGTGCTGGTGTGGTGGAGCTTGTGGTGGTGTGGAGAGGAAACCCTCCTCACAGTTCCAAGACAGAAAAGAGTGCTCATAGACCAGAGCACAGGCCAGGAAAGAAGTAAACAACTCGCCCTTGATCATAGCACCTTGGAAGAATTGAAAATTTACAGGTCTCTAGAAGTATCTCTGAAAACAGCATACAAACCCCCAAAGCTTGGGACAGTACATTTTCCACAATGGAAGCAGACTCTTACCTTACCTTAACAAAGAGTTTAAAACTCAAGTAATTGGCCAGGATCATGAGTAAGCAGCACAAAAAGAGTCAGCTATATTATCTTACTTTGGTGACAAAGAAGATCAAAACATACAACCAGAAGAAGACAACAAAGTCAAAGCTCCTACATCCAAAGCCTCCAAGAAAAATGTGAAGTAGTCTCAGGATTTGGAAGAGCTCAAAAGAGATTTTGAGAAGCAAGTAAGAGAAGTAGAGGAAAAACTGGGAAGAGAAATGAGAGTGATGCAAGAAAATCATGAAAAACAAGTCAACAGCTTGCTAAAGGAGACCCCAAAAAATACTGAAGAAAATAACACCTTAAAAAATAGCCTAACCCAAATGGCAAAAGAGGTCCAAAAAGCCAATGAGGAGAAGAATGCCCCAAAAAGCAAAATTGGCCAAATGGAAAAGGAAGTCCAAAAGATTAATGAAGAAAAAACTTCCTTAAAAATCAAAATGGAGCGATTGGAATCTAGTGACTATTTGAGAAACCAAGACACTGTAAAACTAATCCAAAAGAATGACAAAATAGAAGAGAATGTGAAATATCTCTGGAAAAACAACTAACCTGGAAAATAGATCCAGGAGAGAGAACTTCAAAATTATTAGAATATCTGAAAGCCATGTTAAAAAAAAAAACCTACACATCATCTTTCAAGAAATTATCAAGGAAAATGGCCCTGATATTTTAGAACCAGAGGGCAAAATAGAAATTGAAAGAATCCCCCAATCTACTCCTGAAAGAGATCCCCAAAGGAAAACTCCTAGGAATATTGTAGTCAAATTCCAGAGTTCCCAGGTCAAGGAGAAAATATTACTAGCAGCCAGAAAGAAACAATTCAAGTATTGTGGAAACACAATCAGGATAACACAAGATTGAGCAGCTTCTACATTAAGGGACCACAGGGCATGGAATATAATATTCCAGAGGGTAAAGGAGATAAGATTACAACCAAGAATCACATACCCAGCAAAACTGAGTATAATCCTTCAGGGAAAAAAATAGTCATTCAGTGAAATAGAGGACTTTCAAGCATTCTTGATGAAAAGACCAGAGCTGAATAGAAAATTTGACTTTCCAGTACAAGACTCAAGTGGAACATGAAGAGGTAAACAGGAAAGAGAAATCATAAGAGACTTAATAAGGTTTAACTGTTTACATTCCTGCATGGAAAGACGATATTTGTAACTCATGAGACCTTTGCCAGTATTAGGGTAGTTGGAGGGAAAAAATTATTTGTATGTATAGATAGATAGATAGATAGATAGATAGATAGATAGATAGATAGATA
>NW_020954596.1:69845334-69967903 GCF_900497805.2 Vombatus ursinus
ATAGATAGATAGATAGATAGATAGATAGATAGATAGATAGATAGATAGATAGATAGATGGATGGAACAGGGTGAGTTGAAGAGGAAGGGGTGATATCTGGAGAATAAAATTAAGGGGTGAGAGAGGATTATACTAGGAGAAGGAGAATGGGAGAGGTAGAAGGGGGTAAATTATCTCACAAAAAAAACAGAAAAGAAAAAGCTTTTACAGTGGAGGGGAAACAGAGGAAGGTGAGAGGGAATGAGTGAATCTTATTCTCATAGGTTTTGACTTAAGGAGGGAATAACATACACACTCAATTAGGTATGGAAATCTGTCTTACCCTTCAGGAAAATAGGGAGAGAAGGGGACAAGAGAGTAGGGAGATGATAGTGAGGAAGGCAGATTGAGAAAAGGGGTAATCAGAAGCAAATACTTCTGAGGAGGGACAGGGTTAAAAGAAAGAATAGAATAAATGGGGGGAGTGGGATAGGATTAAGGGAAATAGAGTTAGTTTTTCACAGCATGTCTACTATGGAAGTATTTTGCATAACTACACATGTATAACCTATATTGAGTTGCTTGCCTTTTCAATGAGGGTGGGTGGTGAGGGGAGAAAATTTGGAACCCAAAGATTTAAAAACACATATTTAAAAAAAATGTTTTCACATGCAACTGTGAAATAAGAAATACAGGAAATGGGGGACAGAAATCTATCCTGCCCTACAGGAAAATAGAAGGGGAGGGGGATAAGAGAAGGGGGGAGAGATAGAAGGGAAGGCTAGGGGAAGGGGTATTAAGAATGCATGGGTAGGGGTGAGATGGGGTGAAAATTTGGAACTCAAAATCTTGTGGAAGTAAATGTTGAAAACCAAAAAAGAAACAAAAAACTGATTTTCCCCCCTTTAAAAAAAAAAGAATAAAGGGCAATAACCTACCTACTAACAAAAAAAAAGAAAAAAAGAAAAAAAAATAAGAATGGGAAATGTGAATATATAGAGTAGTGGGACTCATTTGTTTCTTAAGTGAATATACAGCTTCCATATGCCTATTTTGGAAACTGAAGTAATTTAGTACATGTTGGCTTGGTTTAGAGATGTTAAATTTTTCATAGAATACCTTCTCTTGTTTCAGTCTTTGTAACAGATGTTAACACATAAAACAAAATTATCTTCAGGGAATATTTTTGCCTATACTCATAATGAACACTCCCAAGTAGGATAACCAAGTATCCCATGGATTTAATTTGCTTATTACCTTTGGGCACATGATGAAATCAATCCCTAAATTGACCTCTTCTAGGAGAATTTTTGTACTTTATTTCCTTTTAGTTTTTTTTTATGTTTTATGGTTTTTATATTTAGTGACAATGTCAATACTAATGTAATTTAGGCCTTCTAGAAGTGTATTAATTCATTGCTCACTTGTCATATGCCACATATTTAGATTTGGCGTATAGATGTTTAAATTAGTGCTTAAAGATCGCTGAAAAACTATCTTTGTATGCTCTACCCTCTTTTCTACCTATGCACCAAATAATTAATCATTTAATTGCCCCCCTGATGCTATTGAGTCTCTTTGTAGTTTACTAGCATGTCCTCAGATAGCAGTTACAAATAGGTCCCTGGAAGGGGCCTGAGGCCTTGGTGCTCAGTGGGAGAGCTTCTGTTTTGCTATTCTAGCCGCTAAAATGCAGGGCCACCTCTGTAGCATGATGAGGCTTTAGATTAGAGCATCTGTTGAGATGATCTTGTACATAGTGAAAGTTCTCTGAATGGCATTTTGCTGTCTATATAAAGTTCCAGAACAACACAATTTTTGTCAGTAATATATAATAGCTAGTATTTATGTAGCTTCTATTATGTGCCAATCACAATGCCAAGTGCTTTACGAGTATTACTTCATTTGATCCTCATAATAACACTTGGAAGTAGATACTATTATTATTCCCATATTATAGATGAGGATACTGAGGAAAATAGAGGTTAAATGATTTGCTCAAGGTCACACAGATAGATACTAAGTATCTGCAGCTGGATTTGAACTCAGATCTTTTTGACTCTAAGCTCTAGTTTCTATCTACTAGGTCAATTTATACTAAGAAAAAGTTTAGCATAGAAGTCTGAGTAAGAAAGGTTGAACATATGAATGATTCAAGGCGCCCAGGTTATAATATACAATTAAATATATAAACCATAAACTTAGTCTATGAGTGTGGTATATGTATAGGTGGTATAGGTATACCACCTATGAGAGGTGGTATATACACACTTAGATGAATACATCAATATAGTTCCCTCAATATGGATAAATATTTAGACATAGATACAGGTATACATAGGTTAATTAATCAACAGGCATTTATTAAGTGCTTACTACATTCTAGCACTGTGTTAACTGAACAGAATTCCTTCTTACCAGAGCCTTTCTCTTTCTTTGTCTCTCTTTGTAAATATTTACACACACGTGTATATAGCTTATATATAATATGCATATATGCATATGTACATGTATATGCATACACAAGTATGGTGCAATATACATATGTATATATGCATACTATATAGACTATACACTAATATATACATGCCTGTTTACATATATAAGCATACACATACATGTATACACATTAATATATCTATATGTATACATACACTATAAGTGTGTGTGTTTATATCTATATCTTTCAATTTATTCAAAGAGTATAGCATATGAACATGAGATATACTCATAAATGAATTAGAAGTGTCTGGATTAGATTGCATTTGATAAATTATCCTGCACTTTCAATGATCTAAGGCATCTCTGTGACACGAAAGTTTGCAGAAAAAGCATAGATCTTTGCATTAGCAAGACAGGTTCAAATCCCACCTTAGACAGTGACTAGCTGTGTGACACTTCAACACTGTCCTCATCTGAAAAAATGGGGATAATAATAGCACTTAATTTGAAAGATTGTGAGGATTCACTGAGCTAACATGGATTTCAGATCTAAAACCACTATATAAATGCTAGCTGATGGGGAACAATATTTTCTTGGTGTTGTCACCTGACTGTTCTCATGGCACTCAATGATCTCAAAAGAATCAAAATTGCAGATGATCCAGTGCTGTATAGGAAAACTTATGGTAGCTGTCAGTAGGCTGTAACATGTTGTCAGGAGTGATTTCCATGGGAAAACTGGCATAAAAGCCATCATCCAGGATATGTAAGATCACAAAAGGAGGTGAATCAGTCATGTTGTAAGATAAAAGAATAACAAATTAATGGCCTGAGTGTCACACAGCTACTCATAAAATATTGAAAAGACCTTGGCGAAATCCTCCAGAGCATTGTATAAATCATCTATCAAATATTTATGGCAGGACAAGAAGAAGGATCAGACAAGAGTAGAAGACAAGGAAGGCTTGTGATCACTGCTAGCAGAAGGATTGCCCACATCAATATCATGCATCTATTGAAGTGTTAAAGTCTATTGGTCTGATCAGCCATATTTTAGCATATGAACACTTATAGGGCTTAGTTCAGGGAAATTCAGGGATATTTTACCTTGTCAAGATCACATTAATTATATTCCCTATCCAAAATTCTAATTCTTGGATACCCTAGTTTTAAAGGGATCTACTTGGAAGGGATAGGGGGAGGGGGAATCTCTTTTGTTGCAGACTATAACTGGACTTTCTATTTTCCAGTGTGTTTCCTTTAAATATCAAATCATATGTTTCTGAGATAATTTTTGCTTGTTTGAATCCTTGTGCACTTTTAGCTATTGAATTGCTATACCCTGTGAGAACACTGTGGCTGATTTTAGAAGCATAATTTTGAACTCCTAAAGTACTGCCTTAGTTTGACTAAAACACACTATAATAGCTCATAGATTTTCAATTTTTTTATTCATTTTGCTTTCAAGCAGATCTAAATAATTTACGTTATTGTGAGATCATTATACAATGAAGGTCCACATAATAGTTTGCCTATTGGTTTAGAGACACTGAGTAATTAATCCTGAGTGCCTAATCCCTTTCAGAAGCCCCATACATATGTAGACATTTACCTATCCATTTTCTTTCTATTTGAACTGAGCCTGTTTTTTCTAATGAGGGATAAACTTGGACCTCTTATTGGAATTCCAAAAGTATTGTGTGGATCCCAGGAAAAAAAACTATACATAACTTTTGTTGTTTCAGGGACCCACAGGGTTTTGTTCTGTCCCATGTGTGATGGGATGCCTAGAGATGTATTGTCAGGACCTCCAATTGGATTCCCTATGTGTTACAGGGTTCCCTGAGACATTTCAGGTGTGTTATCTTTATGGACACAGAGAAATTTTCTGGGTAAAAGCAGTTTAGTTTTCCCAAGGAAGAATGAGGGGGTGACTTCCATATGACCCCAGATTCCTAATCCCTAAGAGAAGAAGCTGCCTTGTTCTATATCTGCTTACCTTTAAGATCAAACATAAAATTCTTAGGCATTTAAAGTTCTTCACAATTTGGCCTCTTTCTATCTTTCCAATATTCTTTCATTCTACTACACATTCTATATATTCTAAAAATGCAATCATACTGACCTACTTGCTATTCCTCATATAATATATTGCATCTTTCAACTCTTAATGTCTCTTCACTGTTTGGGAAGGTATTCCTTCCTCACTTCTGCATCTTAGAATGCTTAATTTCCTCCAAATCTCAGTTAAACCTCAGTTTCTATAAAAGTTCCCTCCAGATGTCCCCAGGTGCTAATGCCTACACCCTGAAATTATATATTTTGAATGTAGTATATTTATGCATATCTAATATATTGAATACATACATGTTATTTCCTCCAAGAAAATGTAGGTTTCTTAAGAGCAAGGAATGTTTCATGTTTCCTTTGCATTCCCATGACAGCTCAGGGATGACAATTTTTTGGGGGAGCGTCCATGTTTATAGACTGAAATGAAGGAAGGGAAACAACAAAAGAGTATGATGACATTCGCATTATTATAACTGTTGTTAATTTTGTTAATGACATATGTTCCCATGTTCCTTGCTTAGGCATATCTGTGACTTAGACATCCATGACTGTCATTTGATTCCTTGTCTTATTATATTCTGCTGCTAAAGCAATTACTTATGATGTTTGTTCTTCCCAAGGTAGACTTTCATTAACTAATTGTGATCTTATTTATTCTTGATGTAAAAAGGGGCCTAATCTCATCAATCTAGGTCAGTGATTAGTGCCATAAAAGAGTTACCAAAAAAAATGGGAGATTTGTGGAGGGGAAAAAAAATCACTATATGCTCAACAGATTTTCATATCTTTAAATCAACATCTATACTGAGGGAATTTAAATTGAGAAAAGAACGCTTTTGGAGTAGCTAGCATTCTGATTTTGTTATTGCAGCCTGGGGAGATCCAGTTTGTTTGGTTTCCTCTATAAATTGCCCATGGGGCTAGGGTGATTAACAAAGGATTCTAGGCAAAGCAAATGATTAGATTCTATTAAGAAGAATGCTATTGCTCCCATTCCTTTGGGAGTCATGTTGATCTCTTTGCTGCAAAGAATAGAAGCAGAGCCAAACTTGTGCTCAGTGTAACAGGACAGTAGGAACCCTATTTGTTTTAATTATCTCTTTTTCCCATTCTGACTTCTTAAGATCCAAAAGACAAAGATTCCTGAACCATTGTGCATAGTTAAAACATAGCAAATTTTGAGGAAAAAGAGACAATCTTTTGAAATTCCAGATTTTTGGAAGTACACCATCTTCTCTAACTCCTATTTATCACCATATTGGTGAGCCAGGAGGAAGCCTCATGTACCAGAATTCCTTTCCTTTACCTCCTGAAATGGAAGGTGAAGGCAGATTTCCATCCTTGCACAGAAAATCTGAGAAGGAGAAAATGGGCATGTAGGAGAATATAATGATGATTATCTCTGCATGGGAAAGTTAATAGTGTTCCTTTTCATTAACTTTTATGTACATAAAAAAACTGCACTGATTAAGAGAGAGAAGGAAGGGAATAAACATTTACATAGCACCTCCTAGGTGTAGGCACTATTCTGAGTGCTTTATGAAAATTATTTCACTTGATCCTCTAAACAACCCTGGAGATAGGCATTGTTATGATCCCTATTTTATAGTTGAGGAAACTGAAGCAAACTGAGGCTAAGTGACTTGTCCAGGGTCACACAGCTAATAAGTGTCTGATTACAACTACACATCTAAATTTCCCACAAAGGGGAGAAGGCCAGTAGAATATTTCATATTTTATTCTGTATGTTGGGAGTCAGAAAAACAAGGGCAAAATAATGTTTGAGTTGAATATCAAAGCTATGCCATTATCTGGAAGATTATGTTTGTTCCTTGATTCATGGACAAGAATCTAGACAATTATCTGCCTGTGCACATGTAACAAAGGACTAAAAGAAACTTGGTACAGTAGATTGAGTTCAGAACACCGCCTGGTAATTCATATATTGTACTCAGAGTCAATTCAAAGATCTTGACTAGATTTTTAACACTCTGACAGCACATACAAGTTTTACTGCAAGAGAATAACCTACATTTTTATGCTATATGTGTGTATTACAAACATCTAATGTTACATGGTGGAGGTGATTTAGAATTTTGACAAGATGAGAGGAGGAGGGAATAGCACGAGCAAATATTTATGATGGTAAAGAAGACATATTTGTAGAATAGTGAGAACAGTAATCTGATTTGTGAGGAGCAAATGGTATCTGTGAGGAAGTAGTAGGAAATGAAATTGGAAACAACAGATTGAACCAGACTTTGGAGAGCCTTAAATGTCAGGCAAAGGGCTTGGATTTTATTCAAAAGGCAAAGCTAAGTTATTGTTGCTTTTGTAACATGGAAAGTGACATGATTAGAGTAGCACAATGCTAATCTGGTAAGAGTATACGGAGGAGGAAGTTTGCCAGTTAGATGAGTATTTTTAGGTCAGTTAAGAGGTCCTAAGGTCCTGAACTAGGGAAGTGACTATGGCAACAGTTAGAAAGAGATAGATTCAAGATAGCATGTGAGAAGAGAAATGTCAGGTCTGAGTGACTGTATGGAGGCAGAAGGGTTAGAGAATGCATTCTTTTCTGTTCATTGGCATGTACTGGCACTGGCATTAGAGGCAGCCAGGCAGACCAGTGAAAAAGCAATGGACCTGGAATGAGAAATACTCGAGTTCAAATATGACCTCAGATAATTAGTGACTGTGTGATCTTTGGCAAATCACTCAACTTCTCTGTGAAATGGGCATAATAATAGCATCAAACCTCCAAAGTTGTTGTAAAGATCTGAAATAATATATGTAAATAATTTTGTAACACTGCAAGTGTGCATAAATGTTAAATATTCTTTTATATAAAAATAATTTTAAAGTTTTGCACTTGGATGTTTGACGGTCTTTGGCAATAATACTGAAATCAATAGGAGGAACTGGTTTTTAATTTTTTTGGAGGGGAGATTATAAGTTCCATTTAGGGTAGTGATATTAAGCTAAAATTTTGCAAAGATATCTAGCTAAAGATGTATATTAGCCTTTGGAATTATGGGACTAAAACTTGAAAGAGAAATAAGGACTGGAAATATAAATTTTGGAGTTGTCAGCAGCAACAAACTATAAGAGATAATGAAGTTAGGAGAGAGAGAGAGAGAGAGAGAGAGAGGGAGGGAGGGAGAGGGAGAGGGAGACAGAGAGAGATAGAGATAGAGAAAGACAGAGGAATGTTGACTCCAATATTAGGGAGTGAATAAATACACGAAGTAAGAGTATGCAGAGGAGGTAGAAAAAGAGGAAGAGAAGGATAGGTTAGTGAGCAAGGATTAGAACCAGAAGAGTCAGTGACAAGAAAGGAAGGTAGTGTTTTAAGGAGAGGAGTGGTAAACAGTGATTCACCATGCAGAGATATTTGGTGTTTAAAATCGAGAATGTATGTTCAGTTTAATGGTGCTAGCAGAAGCCAGATCATAATGGGTTAAGGAGCGAATGATTTCTAAGGAAATAGAAGTCACAAGTCTAAAAGACTCTTTGATAAAATGAAGGAAAAAGAGAAAATAATAAATCAAGGGGGTAGGAAAGCTGTGAGGTTTCTTTAGGCTAAACAAGACCTGAATATAATTACTGGCAGAAGAGGAAGTATTTAATGGGCAAGAACAGGTTGAAGACATTGCAGATAGGTGTATGCTTATTGCAGCTATTTCCTATAGGAAACTGGAGAAGATAGATGCAAGTATTCATAGTAAAAGAGGAGGAAAGCAAGATAAATAAATCAATACTGGGGATAATCCAAATTATTGACTTGTTACACTACTTGGTTTCAGGATGTTTGTGTTTGTGTGTGTGTGTGTGTGTGTGTAAATGGGATATTAATCAATTCAGACTAAACAAAATATAACTGGAAAATTTTTTGACTATGCATATAGTCCATACATGTCCATAACCATACATACATGCATGCATACATACATACACACACACACACCTAGTAGTAAGGAAAAACTGAATAAAACCATGCAGAGTGCCTGAGTGTTTGAGTGGCACAGAGATCACATAGGAGTAATCTGGAGGCTTAACTCAACAGCCAGTGGATCTAAACAAGGAAGTTGTTGGTAGTCAATCCAAAATCTTTAAATCTGTAATCAAGACAGATAAACAAAAGGAGACAAGGGAAGATTAGGGCTGAGTTGGAGCAGAGCTTGAAACATCTGGCAAGGAATTGTTTTCTGAGGTCTTGGGGCTCACTTGTTTTGAAACATGTTCAGTTTAGGTAATCAAGAGTTGACTATACTCTGATGGAAGCAGATCTCATCTAGTAAAAAAAAAAAAGACTCCCCAGAGAAAATTTTTTTTGGTGCTTTTAATCTAATGCAAGCCAACCTTAAGTTAAAAAAAAAATCTTTGCTGCCTTTTATGCCAAAATAATGACTAATAACACTCTTTTGCTACCAAACATACAATATCAGTGATCAACACTTAAGATTATAGCAGGAGGTTTTTTTTTATGTTAAGCTTTAATAAATTGAAACTAATTATTATATATTTTCCTCATTCCTATTATATGAAAAATAGGCCCCATTTGTTCCTTTAATTGTCATATTAAGTATGTTTAAAACATCTGATTTGGGAAATATTACATATGTTTTCTAAAATATACTTTTGTGACTATTCTAGTTATGCTAAATTACAAAGAAACATGCATACATACATACACATATACATATAAATTTCCATCACATTATATCCATATAGATAGACTTTAAAATTTTAGTTTTATAATAATTTAGCTACATTTTATAAGTTATAGTATAATATTTTTTTTATTTTCAGATTTTAAATGGGGTAAATTTTTATTGAAATACATCTCCTCCAACTAGAAGCACACATGTTCAGTGAAAGCACTGGAAAAAATGGAAGAAGTCATCATACTTGAGAAAGGGTATCTTTCTTTAATGAAAACAATGGCAATATTTAAAAAGTTGGCAACATTTATGGAGAACATAGAGTGAATAAAAAAGGAAAAGAATATGTAAAATAGTTATGCATTTTCAATTAGTTTTTAGAGACTATTAGCTGCTATTGTTTCTCTATTAAATGGATCTGGACTATTGCAATGTAGACTAGGTAGACTGATCATTGATTGAAAGTTAGAGGTGAGGCCATGTCTTCAGCATTAGTTAAGACTAGTGATGTCTGAACGACAATCCTTGTGATGACTACATCTTATCATAGACATTCCACCATTGGCATGTAAAAAGAAGGAAAAAAAAACTACTTCTCCCTTCTAGCATGTAGTGACAGACAATATAATTTGATCAACAAGTCAACACTAGTTAATAAGTGGTTCTTTTGTGCCCAATGTTTTGCTAAGTCCTAGAAAAACAAAAAAGGTAGAAACAGACCCCTGTCCTTATGGTTCATTTTTTAGGTTAAATATTAGATCCTTAAATTAAATTTTTCCACTTAAATGACTTAATGATTAAAGATGAATGGTTTATACAAATACATTTGATACATTTTAAAATATCTAATACATTTGGCCAAGGGAAATATATACCATATAACAAAACACAGCTCTACACTTTTCTAACTGTTGATTCATCCAAGAGTTCTACAAGTTTTCTAGAGAGGCTAAAGTGTATTCTTGTAAACTAACCTGGGCACTGTTGGGAAAAGAAATAAAGAGACACAAGCTCAAATCTAATAAAAAATAGATTTCCTTGGCCTTGGGGCAAATGCCTATAGTCGGGGAAAATATATATAATAGTATAATCAATGACCTAAAGAGAGAACAAGCAACAACTTATACCTGTGAGGTAACAGAATATACTTTGATTATAAGTGCATTGTGAATTCAGGGGAGAGGCAAATTCTACTTCAGACAAAATGAATCAGGAAGTCCTCTTGAATTAAGAGAGTTTTTAAGTGATTTACAATTATTCCCGCCTATATTGATAGACCCTTTAAAAATATTATGGTTTGTAAACTGGCAAAAAGATAGTCACTGGTTAGTACTGGTGTTGAAAAGAATGAACACCTTTATATCAAACAACTATCATTTTATTTCTCAAGCAATGATCATGTATTTCTTTTGAATATAGCCATTTGGGTGTCATGCCCCCTACTATAACATAAGTTATCTGAATCAGGAGCCTTCTCCTCATTACCAGGTTGAGTACTCTGTACACAGTGGACACTTAGTAAATGCTTGTGAAATTGAATGTAATTTAGCCTATTTTAGAATACCACAAATTGTTTTCATACAGGTATTGTAGTTTTCCAATGTATGATTAGAAAGAAAACAGTATTGGTTAGAAGGCAATTTGGGAACTATGACTTTATACTATTTTTCATTCCCATAAATTGGATTATAGCAAGTACCTGTTAATTATTCAGATGCAATGTGGTCTAATATTCTTCAAATAAAATAAATTATTCAAAGCTTAAACAAGTAATATTCAAAAGACATTTTGATACATACCAGAAAATTGAGGACAGAAATTGTGACTTGCCTGTTTCCAAATGCTAGAAAATAGGAAAAATAGGAATTTGCATATTAACGTGAACATTAGTCAGAGAGGCAGCAGGGCACAGTGGATAGAGAATCAACCTTAGAGTCAGGAAGAATTGAGTTCAGATTTCATCTCTGATATGTACTGGCTATGTGACCTTGGACAAGTTCCTTAACCCCTCAGTGTCCCTTTCTAAGACTATAAATTGCAGATCAATTATTGTTCTTTTTTAATTGGAGGAATTTCACCACCAATATTTCTTGATAGCAATGAAACCATAGATTCAGAATTGCCACCTCTTCATCATCATCACCGTAAAAAGGGAATCAGCAGTAGTTAGAAACTCCATTACATGCAGAGTGCAGATATTCAAAAATGCACAATGTATTTAGCTGTATGATCATTATGACCAATAAGAGGACCCTGTGATTTCATCATTGCAGGGATCTTCCAGTACGGAAGCTTCTCCTCACGGCAACTTGTCTGTACTTACAGATTTGCAGGTTTGCCTGGCACTCAGAAAGGTTAACTGCTCAAGGTCAAAAAGTTAGTATGTTTCAGAAATGAGGCATGAACCTATGTCTTCCTGACTCAAAGGACAGCATTGTAGCATCAGTGTCTTTGTTGTTCAAGATGAGGCTTTTTTTTTCATTTCTACTTCCTAAAGTCTAATTTTGAATAATATTATGTTAAAGACCAAAGAAGTCTATTTTATCCGCTCGGATGTAATTGCCTCTGAACATCTATCTGTTTTACAACAGACTTTGCTGTATGCAAGAGTTTTTCTATCAATATCAATCAATATCTATCATTTTCTTAAATTTATTTGCCTTGAAATTGACCATATATAGTAGGTACTTGGGATACAATTTTCCTTCCCCAGCATGTGAACTGACCCTTTGGAGTTTGAAAGTTTCTATTTTATTTTTGAGTTGGCCGAACATAAAAGTTATTACTTTTCTTCCATTTCAAATAATATTGAGAAAGGAAAAAAAGAAGTAAATCTCTGACTTTCCTCAGCATCTTCCCCCTCACTATCCTATCCCATCCCTCACCACCAAGACAAAATATTTGTATCAATATTGGAGGAAATGGCAGAAAGAAGAAAATGAAAAAGCCTCAAAAACCCTATGCCATATTCCTTTCTCCAAGAATATGAGACTGTGGTAACAATAGCAAATAACCTGGGCAACCTGATAAACTTTGCATTAGGTATCTTGGAAGACCTAGAAAGTCAAGGGCAGCTGACATTCCAAAGAGAAAGTTCCAAACTTAGGTAAAGTGAAAGTTCCAATTAAATGTATTCCATTTACCTCCAATATCATAATACCTCTGTAGATAGTGCCCAAATTAGAAAGGCAGATTTTTTTTTCCTGTTTTTAATTTATTTTAAAACAAAAGTTTTAAAATAAGTGCCAAGTTTTTCAATGTACAGGAAAAAATATATTATTATTGCTTTAGATAAAGATGACTTAATGCACTACATGATTCACACAGGCACTGTCATAAGGAACGAGAATTTGAAGATTTCCCTTTTAGCTAAATCCCAACACCTTGGTTATAAAGTTCAAATCTGCAATAGCAGTAGCCTCAGCCACAGCAGCAACAGTAGCAGCAGCAACAGCAAAACAAGCTTTTTTTAGAGGTCTCACTTTAAACCCACATGGTTACATAAAACACTGTACAATTTATAGTAATGTATTAATAAATTCGCCTTTCCTAAATTATTTTATGTACCTGGTACTTATTTAAATAGTGAAAAATGTCATTTGAAATATTGAATATTTGGCTCAGGGTATGCTTATATGATACTTACAGTCATTATTATGGGGAACTATTGTCATTGTGAATATTCCCTTCATTGATACAGATTGGTAACTCACCTATAACTTTCAAGGTACAGGTCTAGAGACTTCACTCAGGCACAACTTGCTCCATGCTTACGTAGCCATGCATAAGAGAGTAGTCTTGAAACCAGGTCTTCCTGTCTCCAAGGCTGACACTCTATACATATATACACATACACACACACACAGGCACACAGGCACAGACACACTTAGTGAAAGAAAAAAGAGAGAAGGAAGAAGTAGTACTTCATAGCTGAGAGAATACTAGAATTGGAATCAGAAAGACCAAAGCAATGATACTAGATTTTGGACAACTCTCTAAGGTATCAGTTATAAACAGGCTATAATCAGCCTTAGTGAAAAGAATTCCCATATCAGGAGTTGTTGTGTTGATTAATTCTAAACTCTTTTACAAATTAATGTATTTGTATATGTAGTTATATACATTTACATGTGTGTATATACATATATGTGTAGATTTAGATATATCATATATACACATATATCATTGTGTCAGCAAATCTATATCTATAATCTATCTATATCCATACCTATCAATAGCATGGGAGGGTTGTAGATGGTGGTGTGTAGCAAAGGTAATTAATGTGATGTGCCATTGGTGGAGAGAAGACATTGTGGTATTCAGGATCTTTTCTTTTCGTACCCTGGGATATTTTATCACATTCTGTCTCCTTTCTAGTAGTCATATGAAGAAGAAGAAGAGGAAAAGAAGGACAAAAGAATAGAAATTTCCCTTTTCATTATTATTTAATGCCCTGATTATTAGTAACTCTGGTAAAACTTTCATTGGTGAACCATGTGAGATTAATTGACTGAAATGATGCTTTGGATTATCTGTGAATTTTATTCACCATTAGTAAGCATAACTGCAAATTAACTGGAAAAGAAATTGCAGATTTTTATTCAATACTACATACATACTCAATTCAATACTACATACATGGTGGTGTGTACTGAGGGTGATTAATGTAGTATGCAATCCAAGAAGTGAATCCCCAGTAAAAGGCACATCCCTATAATGAAAACACAAATATATGTGAAATATAATTAAATTAAACGTGAAATGACACATCATTTGAAACTATACTATCATATTATTAATCTCTGACAATCCTTAGCTTCATGCATTTTATAGTAACCTTCTGAGGACTTTTGTAATTAGTGAATTTGTTTTTAGTCCTTGAATGATTTTAAAAATTAAAATATTTCAAATTTAGAAGTGAGTTGTAACATTCTTAGTAATTAAGAAAACCTACATCTTAGCAGATAATCAATTACATGGTAAATCAACAATAATTTTTAGACTAGAATCAGAAAACTCCTAATAGCAAATTAATGTTTAAACTCATTAAACTCATTAAAAGAAAAAGTTACCAATAGGAAAATATCACTGTTCTTGGCTAGTGACTTCTGAAAACGCTTCAATCTCTCCCCTCAGTATTGATATTTTGATGTACTCAAATCTATACAAAAGCTTAAACCTAAACTGAATGAGTTTATATAGAGACAATTTCCCTCAAGAAAGGCAAAAATCTAATATTTAAATTGCTTGGCATTTGGAGACAAATGAGTTAATTTCCTCAATAACTGATACTAATTTAAATTAGAAAATTTTATTTTCAGTAAGATCTTTAGATTTTCAATATTAATCTCTCTCAAATACACCTCACACTTCTTTGCCATTTTAAATGGTATATATAAATAGCACTGTACACACACATTACATATATATATATACACATAATACATATACACATGCATATGCACATACATATATATGTATACATGTTTCAGGATATATGTGTATATATGTATATGCATGTGTGCATATATATGTATATGTGTATATATATATATATAATGTGTATCTAAAAATTCTCTATTTCCACTGAAATCCTACTCATTTCTTATTGTGACTAAGTGGAAGTCTGAACTATTAACATCCATGCTTATGGACTACTATCTCTGGAAGGTCCTACCTAGATGGAACAGCTTTGAATATGGAGTGTTGTAAAAGAATCACCCTTAGAGATGCTCAGCAATGAAAGTTTGTCAAACAATTCCTTCTTTTTGGCGGGGGGAGTGTCATCAACTCATGGGCTTATATGGGGACATCTTGGTGTAGTAAAAAGAATAGTGAACTTAGAATCAGAAAACCTGGATTCAAATCTCAGCTTTGACATTTACTAACGTATGCGACCTTGGGGAAGTTGTTTTCCTCCTCCGGCTAATCTCTAAAATATGGTTTTGAGCTAGATGACTTCTAAGATCCCTTACAGTTCTAAAGCTATGACCTTATGATCTAATAAGACCTGATGTTTCAATCTGCATCAGTGAAATGAATGCCCACACATAAAACTAGTTGGTCAACAAGCATTTATTAAGTACCTACTACCTGCCAGCCACAGTGTTAATGATGACTTTGAAAATGTGTGAGATTGCTCTTAAATGATCCAAGGCTTATATGCCTTCTAGTTTTTGTGCTTGTTTTTCATTCTCTTCTCTTGCTGTCAATGTTTAGTTACTGGTGGATAAGGGGTGGGGGGAATATTTATTTAAGAAACACACATACGCATATGCACGCAGACACATGCGTGCACGCACACACACACACACACACACACACACACACATACCACTTTGTGGAAAGAAAGTTGGCTTTGGAGTCTGAGGACCTATGTTTGATTCCCAGCTGTCATTTACTAGCTATATGATTTTGGGCAAGTCACTTGACTTCAGTAGAACCCTGGAATGACAGGGTTGGACAAGGTGACTTCTCATGTCTCTTCCACATGCAAATCTATGATCATTTCTTGCCTCTGTTGGTCTAGCACAATTCCCCTCTATTACTAATTTCATTTTTCTAGTCTTCTTTGAGCTCTAAAGCCATACAGGAAAGCTGGTTCAAGTGATATCTAAAATAAGAATAAAGAGCCTCTTACATGATAGTTGTGGCATCTTTTTGTGGCATATCTTTTGGCTGCTCAAAGGCCTTTTGTTTTGATATTAAAAGTTTTAAACTTTCTTTGGGGTTTTTAATTATGTTCCAGATACTTGAGGCTGACAACTATGGTATCTCCAGGTAAGTGGGATATGATTATTCCAGCCAACAATTTAGAAAAGGAATAAAGAAGTCTTTTTCTACTGTCTACCTTAGTTTCTTCACGTGCAAATTGGGGAAAATAATAGCAACTACTTCTCAGTGTTGTTGTGAGGCTCAAAGGAGATAATATTTGTAAAGCACTTAGCACAGTCTCTGGTATATAGTAAGCACTGTATAAATGCTAGACTTTCAAAAAATATTATTACTACTAACATAGTTCTTAAAGGGAGAATTAAGGTCAAGGAATAATGGCAATAGGTCATGTTAACATAGTTAATTAATTAAAGGAAACAGCAAAATATATACTATAGAATGTGAATTTAAGGAATTGTATGCATTCAGTAATAAATGATATCTTCCTAATTTAATAAGGAGTCCATTCAAAACTGTGTTTTAACTCCTTGAACAATTGAGGGAATTTTAGTCCTATAAGTATTGGGAGAAATTATTCAGTGAAAAAAAAATGACACTATGCTTGTACTATGAATTAGATGAAATTCACAGATTATTTTGGGCTGCCACACTAATTCCTTTAATCCAATGTGGAATATTTTGAATAAATTTCACCAATGAATGTTCACTGAAACCGTAACAAAGTGTTATACTCAAATCAATGTGGTTAGATGAAATATTTTACATACACACACATACTTTATATATATATATATTATACACACAAACACACACACACACGCACGCACACACACACACACACACACACACACACACACACATATATACACATATATTTATTTATTTTTATAGGAAACTCCAAGATGAGGAACCTCAATTTCTCAATGCAGGTCAGTGCTTCCTTTGTAGCTTAGAGTCTCTGAGAATTGCCCATTATCATAGTATATATCTTAACCAGATCCTAACTAAATCCCCTAAATCCTTTAGAACGTGATCTGTAAATAAAATGGAATGGTGAATATATTTGAGTCTGACTTTGGTAATTCACAATTTAGCAATGCCTCAAAAGGAAATATTCTAAATACAAGCCTCATTTTACTATATTCTGGATGTAAAATGTTGAGAAGATCAAGGCAAAATATAAATTGATGATGATGATAACAAGAAATTACTTTTTGTGAAAACATCTGAAATCAGTTGTTTTTGTTGTTATAAATTTTAGTTAGGGGCCCAAAGATGTTAATCTGTAAAAGACTGTGGGTAATTCAGTTAAATACATAAAAATAAAACAAGTGAAACCAACTAGTAGGTATTAAGTAAATTAAATAAATGTTCAACTTCACTATTGATTATTTGGGCATCATGTAGTCACAACTACAGTCTTTTGAAAAGTACTCTACATTTTTTTAACTGCTATTAGTGACCAGGATCTCAGCTCCCAGGCTTCCAATAAGATCACACCTCTAATACCACAGCGCCACCTAGCATAAAGATTTTGCTAACTGAGAGGAAAACCTATCTACTATCTATTGTTATTGATATTTTTCATTGAATCATATTTATAAAAGTCATTGAATTTGAATGTCATTCTTTACAATCTTCAAAAGTTTGTTTGTTTGTTTCTCAGCCATCTGCCCATGTAGCTTTATAAATATTGCTTCTTTTTGTTTGTTTGTTTGTTTGGTTGATTGGTTTTTTGTGTTGTCTATTTACACACAGGATTTGTCAGTATATTTCCATCTTAGAGCCTTTGATCATTGTAAAACTGTCCAAACATATAATGCAAAACTAGAATGATGGCTAATCTAACTAAAGATATATGTTACACTGCTAGAACTGTGTTAGCAACCGAAATTTTTAGGTCAGCCAATATATCAGTAAAGAATATCTAGTTTAAAGCAAAATGACAATTTCTTCCAACTAAATTTTGCATCTATCCAAAAATACAGTTTTCTTTCCTTTAACAAAAAATAAACCCAAAAAAGAAAACTGTAAGGACTATTTGTTCCTACCTTTATTAAATTTTTCAAAGGTGTGTGCTCTCCAGAAAGTTTATGAACAAACAATGTCTCTAGAAGATAGCGGGCATAATGTAAACAGTGGCAGAAACAGGCCAAGCTGGAAGAAAATTAGAAAAAAAGAAAATTTAAGACATATGAAGGGCCTACTTTCCTGTCTCTCCTATATTCTGATTTACTTTGCACATAACACATCATTTCAGTCCATTGCAATCTCCTATCATTTACAAAGAGCCAGGTCTCAGGAGCCATAACTTGGAGTATAGTGGAAGTCCTGTTTAACAAGTTATTTTTTCTAAAATTCCCTAAATGAGAAGAACACAATAAATTTTATAGCAGCCATTGCATCTGTTACACTGAAACCTAGTTGATATACCCAGGCATAAATTAGTTAGGACACAGCTGTCTCAGTGCTAGCTATCAGTATGAGAACCGTAAATGTGCACATATCAAAATGCCTCAAGTTTTGAATAGACAACCTAGATGTCTAAAAAATCTTGAGAACACATTCAGGATGCATTTGACATTTTATAATATTCAGAATAGCTTCTGAAATGGTTTGGTCGGCCTTTAGCAAGGGCTATTGATGTGAGTAGGAGGAGAAGTTTGCCTTTCATTTCCTTCAGAGACAGAATGATCTTTGTTGTATTCTTTGCCTTATTAATTCATTGTGACAGCAGCTGGGTTTTTTAGTGGTTCTGAGCTACACTGGGCTAGAGGGACAGTTTCAGAATTTATTAGATTAATTTTCTTAAGGATTGTGAAACCATAATCAGTACTTTTGATTTGCCTTAGAATGAACAGAAAACTGTTTTTCTTACTGACAGCAATTCAAATTTTGGGATATACTTGAAAGGGTATCTAATGTATGAAGTTTCTAATACTTTGGTCAACATTCTACAGTGAAAGGTTAAGTACTTAAATCAGTGAGGAAATTACCTACTAATGTTTTTGTAAGTAAGGTGAAGCTTTTGGCTCCCATGGGGAATTTATTTTATTAAAATATGTTATTGATTTCCTATGCAATACTGCCACTGACTTTACGCAAATATCATCAAGGGACTGAAGTATTTTCAGATATATTGGGTTCCAAGGTACTTCTTACTACTTGTGTGACCTTGCACACTTCTCTGATTTTAAGCAACCCCATCTTTAAGATGTGATGATTGGGCTAAAGGATCTGGAAGCCCCCTTCCATTTCCCAATCCTATTTACCTTCTATTCTCTTCTTCCTAGTTTCTTTCTAATGCATTGGTGCTCAGAATTGCTCTCCAAGTACTAGTTCTGTGTTCTGTAGCTCTTTCCTGCTTTTGTAAAGAGTCATTTGTTTTAGTCATTTGATTGGTATTGAAATTTGGTATTTTTCTTTCACCGGATTCTACTAACTAGAACTAGAGCCCAGACCATGTAAACTTCAGCTATGAGCCATATATCTTATTTATTATCCCATGAATTATAATAACCCTGAATGAAAGAGGATACTTTCCTCTTCCCTTCTAGTAATTTTTGAAATGTGCTGGTGCTATTGTGACTAGCTGATTATATGGTAGCCTGAGGGAGGGGAAATATGGTTCAGAAATGTATTGGAGAATATTGACCAAGCTCAAAAAAATAAATATCATTAATATTGAGGGAACCAAGGAGAGACTTAGGGGGCAGCGAGGTGGTGCAATGGATAGAGCACTGGCCCAGAAGTCAGGAAGACCTCAGTTCAAATCTGGCTTCAGACACATAATACTCCCTAGCTGTGTGACTCTGGGCAAGTTATTTAACCCCAATTGCCTCACAAAAAAAAAAAAAGGAGAGACTTAATGGTGAATGTATGACACATCTAAATTAGGGTCAGTATGGTGAAAAGAAAGTGTTGTGAGTTTGGAATATTACCATAGATGAATGAATGTCTTATATCTACAGAATCACAGAGAATTGAGCTGTAAGTGGCCTTGTGTCTGACTGCTGCATTAGCCATTGCTGTGCCCAGTTTATTCAACAACTATCTCATGTCTTAATCACTTTTAAATGCTCCTATTAGTTCACGTTACACAATTAATCACATTCAATTCAGTAAAAACTTAACTACTGTGTAAGGCCCACTGTTAAGCCCTGAAGATTCAAAGAGAAAAAAAAACTAAA
Organism: Vombatus ursinus; assembly: GCF_900497805.2. Taxonomy (NCBI): domain Eukaryota; kingdom Metazoa; phylum Chordata; class Mammalia; order Diprotodontia; family Vombatidae; genus Vombatus; species Vombatus ursinus. Next base: position 69,865,352 of record NW_020954596.1, read on the forward strand.
CTAAAACTGATCTAAAGATTACATTCTGCTTGGAAGGGAGCATACGATATGAACACAGGGAAGTAAATAAAAAATGATTTGAGAAAGAAGAAAATACTAACATCTATATGGTATCAGACAAGTATCATAGTAGAAGGCACATGAGCAGAGCTTTGAAGGATGTTAAAAAAATTTTAAAGCAGAGGCAAGGAGCGAGTACATTTTGGGAATGAAAGAAGCTTATACAAATGCTCAGAGGCCATAGATGGGATGCTAAGTTTGAAGAACAAGATGCAGGATAATTTTAATTAAACATAGACTTTGTGAAGGAGAATAATATGAAATGAAGATGGAAATTGTAGAATTGAGCCAGACTGAAGGGCTTTAAATTCCAGGCTGAGGGATTTCTATTTAATTGGCTGGAATATGGAACCTCCTAGAAAGCTAAGCACACTCATTGGCTTCATGTAGGTGGACATACTCATTGGCCTCTTGCTAAGGAATATACACTGATCTTTGCTGATTATTTAGTCACTCTTGGATGGTCCTTAGTGACTGAGAAAGGAATATTATGCCTTCAATAAGTTACTAAACCTGTTGAAAAGTTCTACTTTTCTCTATTTTTACATATTTTATTTGGGACCCCACTAGTTTTTTCTTGGTTTTCCTGCATGGTTGGGAGGGGATTACCCTCTCTCACCACCCTCCTAACCCATCAGCTTCAGTGGCAGCTATAACTCCAATACTTGGCAGCAAGAGAACGTGTTTGCCTCTTCTGTTTGTTTTTCTTTCCCTGATCACAGATAACCAAATAGCAATCCAGGGAAATGGGCATTTCCAGAATTGCTGACTCCCTTTAGTGTTTGAGAATTATTGGGTTCCTGATTCTATGCTGGCTGCTTAGCAGGTGGTGTTTCCCGCTCCTATTTTAAGCCCACCTATAGGACAGCACATAATTGAAAGCACTAAGAAAGCCCAATCTTTCCAAGGGAGAGCTGGAGGGGGAGAATTAGGATAAAATGCATTTCAGGAAAGACAGGTGGGAGAACTAGTACAGGTGTAGTGACTATTTGTCCCTCAGATTCAAATTGTAAGAAAGGAAGTGATATAAATAAGACTGGGAAGGCAGGTGGGAAACAAATGGCAGAGTGCTTAAGGGCCAAGCTAAGGAGATTGTATTTTATTTTATAGGTAATATGGAGCCATTGAAGATTTTCAAGCATGAACAGGTGGTATGATTAGATCTTTGAAAAGATTATTCTGGAAGCTGTATGATAGATGGCTCTCTATAAAGTCCTTCTTTATGGCACACAGGTGTCTCAGGGATCTCAAAAGCTATGCTATTAGAGTTCCTATGTTTTAATACTTTCTACTACACTGGAAATGCTTTGAACATGGGCTCAGCAATAGAATGTGTCTGCTTTCCAATGACAAGCCTAATTAAGTATGGAGAGGCCCATAAAAAGAGTGAGAAGTGTTAGAGTGAAAAGTAAGTTTACAGAAAGATTGGAGAGTGACAGATTTAAGTGAGTATTTGTCCATTTTTAAGATAGTATTGGAGGATGAAACTGGAAGGACTACAAAAACAGATGAAAATAGAAATGATCTGTCAAGAGTATTGTAATAAGCTCTTCTCTCCTGACACTCTGAAAGTAGAGCCACCACTTCTGCTCTTTATTATCACAATCCGTGATGTGTGCATGAGGAAATTACTAGAAATATTACAAAAGAAAATCAATATGGGAAGAGAATTTGGACTAAATAAATTTGAAAATATTACTTCTATACCAGAGGTACAACATCAGCAGTACACTGGCACTTGGTGAAAAATTTGGATGGTCTTGAATGGCTATGTCAACTCAAAAAAAAAACAAAAACAAAAACAAAACAGAAAAATATAAAATATTCCTCAGTCCCTTCTGTTCCCACAGTGATGGTGGCATAATGGTGGAAAAGGACACAATAATTATATAGTTTCTAGATAAATTTATAAACATTAACTTAAATATTGGTAATCTAAACATTAGATTCTTGTCCAGTGACTGAAAAGTGAACATACTGCAAGAGGTAATGAATTATACCAACCTAGACATCCTTATTATAAATAAAAGCAGAAATCAAAGGGAAGCTGTAGCTAATTAACAGGATGACTCAAAAGTTCTCCTTGGAGAGGCAAATAAAAAAGGTGAATAAGTTGGTTTTATTCTGAATACAAACATCATTTCACAGAACATGAAATGATTTTTGTACTCATCATCAGTACTTTTCAAAGATCATTATAAAATAATCAGTACTTACACACCCACACACCATTAGTTGTCATAAGGAATAAAAAGGTATAGAATTTCTACAAGGAACTAGAAACCCTTCCAATTAAACCAATCTATACTTTAATGCTTGTTGCTCAGTACAAAGGTGAAAAGGAGGACAATGGAATATACACTGAAAAATTCAGCAAAGATGTTAAAAAGTTGGGGTGGTGAGTAGGCTTGTAGTCTATGCAGAAAAGAGTTGGGATGTGTTGGACATGATAAGCAATAACAATACTTTTATGAAAAAATGGAATTATTCCTATAGGAAAAGATGAGAAATAACCAGTTATCATCATGGAGTTATTTCTGAATTAGCTGTCTTCTGTTTAGTCAAATCATATATTGATTAGAGAAAAATAAAAATTAATACAAAATTAAAAGAAATAAAAGCATATTTCAGTTAAAACAAATCTCACTTTGATCTGTTTAATAAAAGAAAATATATTTATGTCAATTATCACCATTTCCTAAAATATATATATATATGTGTATATATATATATATATAAAACCAATGCACATCAATCCTCAGAATAGAGAACACAAAAATAAATAAAGAAAAACCTAGTTTTGCTTTCAACAGAAAACTCTTGAACTCTTGGAAACAAAGTATGGCCACAAAGAGCAGAGATATTACAATTGTCAAAATACTATTAGGAGACACCTGGTTTTCCAGAACTAAGGCCCAGGAAGAAAGCTGTGCCCTCAATTTGGCATAACAACAATCTTTGCCCTCACCCTTTGGATGAACTCAGTCACAGCAAAATCCCAGAATTGTTTCATATAATTATTGTATTGCTTTAACCAGTACCAGGTGCTCTCTGAGCTTGGACAAGTAATTGCAGTGCCCATGTTCTGATCATGAAGCCCTGCTATGAATCAAACCTGTCTCATTATAGCTGTTACGCCTTATTGTCAAGGCTACAGCTCACTATGTAACCACTGGTATATGCATTGAGATTTGCCCACACTAAAGTGGGTTCCCCTATTAAAGGGGGCCCCAGCACATGTGTCCAGTTTCCCTCCTTGTTTGCAACTCATTTCCCTCACTATAGAAAGTAAGCTTCTGGCTTAGTCTCTGCACAGTTGTTCTTACCTGCTCTGTCTGTTCAGCTCTGGACTCTACAGGCCAAGAGGTTCAGTCCAGTTGACATAGCCTAGGCTAATACTAATCTAGATTATATATCTTTTTCTTTAAAATGTAAACACATGTGTAGTGTGTTGCTATTCCACATCATGTAGACAAAACATTCACTGTTCTGCACCATAGATTGTGTGTCTTCTTAGCATTTCCAGCATCCCTGATATATCACTTACTGTACCACTGGGTGGCGCAATCTTCTGGAACTCTCCTTTGCATCATAAATATATGTGAGTCGCATGTAAAAGATGAGGTAAATAAGCAGAGGCCCTGCATATTCAGCCAGAAAAACCTGCAAATAAGAAAACTAGTGATTATACATCGTATTGTAACATTTTAAGTAATGTCATTTTGGGATGGTATGTTTATGTACATGCATAAAAAAGCCATAAAATGAAAAGAAAAAAAAAACAACAGTGGAGTAGAAAGTATACCAGGATTGGAATCAGAGGACTTGGATTCAATTTCTGACTCTGATTTTACTCCTAGAGTGACCTAGCATAAGTCATTTATTCTCTTTGGGGACTCAGTCTCCTTCCTATAAAATTAAAGGGTTAGAGACTAATCAATGGTGTTAAACTCAAATTGAAATGGACCAAAAGTTTTGACCTAGAAAATCACAGATTGACATCTATATTGCATTGTATTTCTATTTGTCTGATTAAATATTTCCCAATTAAATTTTAATCTGGTTCCTGCTACACTTGGGAATTTGACACCTCTGAACTACATGACCTGTTAGGTCCCTTATAGTTCCAGTCAATGATCCCACAATCCTATTTCACATACACTGCATTAATATTCTTCAAAAGTGGAGGGAGAAACTCTTTAAAAGTATTCCCATTCTTATCCCTAGCTTGAACCAGTGCCTATAATTCTCACTATTATCACAGCAACATAGTTTTTGTAATTTTTTCCCAGTTATTTACTTATTAGCAAAAATTAATCTTAAGCAACCAATATTTACCATATGTTTTTAACAGTATATATTTAATAAGCATTTTAAAATTGAATTGAAAGCTCACTGATACAAAGCAGGGTTCAGGGATCTGTGAAGGATAAAATGTATATTCAGTTCAAGAACATTTATTGAAAATATACTATGTACCAGATACTGTGCTAGGCTCTCCAGATTCAAAGATTAAATAAAACATTGCCTACTTTCATAATTCTTAAATTTACATAATCTCTGGATCATACAACATATGCATGGACAGAATTTTGGAAGAGAGCTTATGATAATAAAAGAATTAACAAAAACAAATTTTCATAGGGGGTTGCCTACTATAAACTAAACTTTTCCTGTGGAAGGACATACAAATAGAAGGTGGAATGTTGAAGGTGCACAGTGAGGGAAGAAAGAGGAAGAGGAGGAAGAGGAAAAGGAGGAGGAGGAGGAGAACAACAAGCCCAAGAAGAAGAAGAAGAACAATAATAAAAACATGAAGAATTGGAACAAGAACAGGATGGAGAAGAAGATGGAGGAGGAAAAGAAAGAGGAGGAAGAGAAAGAAAAGAAGTGGGATGAGGAGGAGAAGCTATGCACTCAAAATATATTACTTTGATTGAAATTTGCATTTTCCTTTGTCCATGCTACTTCTGGAATACAGAATCACAAAATTCAGATGTACTCTTTCTGAATCAAAGATCAGTATCTCATTTTGAAAAGGAGACGCATCATACAAAGGGATTCACTATACCCTGGCAAACTGTAAAATTGTTCACCAAAGTGCACAAAGTGAAGTTAAATTAATTTCAACGCACCAAACAATGAATACTTGGCTGAAGTCAAAGTGCCATGTAATCATTAAGTGCCTTCTATATGTCAAGTAATGTGCAAAGCATTTGCGATATAACTATTTTCAAGAAGCTCACAAATCACTAACAGTTTTTATGTTCCAAATCAAGCTGGATATCATACCATTGTCACTTTTACAAGAACTTTGGTACCTTAATAGACTGGACATTTCACCAACCTGTGAACTTCTTCTACCAGATCACATTACAACCTCTCAATGGTTTCTCATCCTTTGATATTTTTCTCCATGCTTTCTGATAAGTTCTTCAGGGAGGACTCATTTAATATATTAGATGACTTCCTCTGTTTGATTTATTTTTTACTGATTCATAGAATCTATCATCACAGTTCCCAGATCCCCCAAGACTTACATTTACTGTTTTAAATATTGCCAATTCCTTTAAAGCTAACATTGTCTGGCATGGTCTCCAATCCTGTCACCATCTTGGTTGCTTTCCTTTTGATGGATTTGAGATTGTCAATGTGGTGCTAGCAACAGAACATAATGCTCCAGATGTTGTCTGACAAGTGGAGAATAGAATAGGACTACTTCCTCCCTCATTCTATACACTATATTTATATTATGGAAGTTTGAGATCATATTAGTTTTTACATTGCCCCTTTGAACATCTCAAGAACCTTAGCATCCACAGGGAAGATTTTAGGCTTTTTTGTTTTGTTTTGTGGGGAGGATTCTGTGGAGGACATTTTCTGTGCAATTGGTAAATGTCTTAGGTTTACAGCTGTTTCCTTATTTTATAATTATCAGTTGTATGAGTTTTCTCTAGCACTCTACTCCTAGTTTTGGAAGAAAATGAGAATAGGTAGGTACATGTTCCTATCCTCCTTATCTGGTGCTCCCTTCCTCAGTGCTTAACCTAATGTTCAACTCATAAATCATAGGAGGATAATTCCTGTTCTGATCTACATCACAGGGCTGTTGGGAAGATCAAATGATCATGATTTAGAGCTGGAATAGAGGTCATTAGCTCAACTTCCTCCTTATTTTTCAGGGGTAGGGAAGGTTGAGACTTTTCAAAGTAATAAGCGTCAGGAGTGAGATTTGAACCCAGATTTTCTGATTCCAGGAAGAGTGCTCTTTGCTTGGTATCATACTGCTTCCAATCAAAAAAAAAATCTAACATTTTTGTAGTACTTTAAGGTTTGCAAAGAACTTTACAATTTTTGGTCTTACAATACAGCAAGCTTTTGAGATAGATTCTATTATTATTTCCATTTTAGAGACTGACAAAGTAAAGCTTAGGTAGGTTGAATGACTAGACCATGGCCACATAGTAAGTTTTCTTGAAACCATTTTCAACATTTGACTAAACTAAGTTTCTGGGGTGACTGCTCACTTCAGCAGATTCCAATTTGTCAAAATTGAATTAAATACAAAGTTCTTTTACCTAGGAATTTCTTTTCTTGTTTCTGTGAATATATATATATATATCCAATAGGACTACATTTCATGATAAGAATTGATATCACTGTGCTGTGCATTATTAATTTCTAATTGTGTTATCAGAGTGTGTTGTGGACAGAGAGGCAGGCTCAGACCCCAGAACACAAGAATTCAAGTTGTGCTTCTCACATATACTGGTTGTGTGTGCCAGAGCAAGTCACTTAATCTCTTTTTTTCTAGGAAATTTCATAGGCGATAAGTTACAGGAAAAAATAAAAAACAAAAACAAAACAAACAAACAAACAAACAAACAAATGCTGCCTTGCATTTGTAAAGGATATTTCCTAATCTGATAATCTTATAACAATGAAAATCAGAGGCCCTACCCTTACCCTATCCATAATGGCTATGGAAGTCCAGAGACCTTAAGCTGTACTCCCTTGGAAGTAATACATTCAATTCAAGCAAATCTAATTTAAATAAATTAAATAAACATTCATTAATTCTTAACCTTTTATGTGACAAGCAAATGTGAGGGACTGGGAATACAATAGTAAGACATTTGCTGCCCCCAAGTATCTTATATTCTACTGATGTTGACAGATAACTCATTTATAAATGGCATGAAAGATGATATTTTAAAGAATTGAAAACAAGACAGTTAAAGCTTGACAAAGGAAGGAGCAATGAAAAAAATCTAGATAATGGTATAAAGCAAGTTTAGGTAGGGGACCACAGTGATTGTCCCTGGGTAATCGGGGTTCATCATTAAAAAAAAATAAACACTGGCAAGTTGTGGGGGATAAGGAGAAGCAGGGCTTATCAAAGAAGAAAGTAGCTTAATAAAATGTTATGGAGGTGGGTTTCTATTCTGCATCTCATCTAGTTATGTAGATGTTATGTAAATGTAACAGATAATCCTAAACAAACCTAGTGTCAGACTGTGATTTCCTTGGTTGAATAAATAAATGATGTGGATTATTATTTTGTGAAAATGAATATTGTTTTCAGTTTTATGTTTCCCTCATTTTTACCATAGAATAATAATAATTTTAAAAAAACAAGTTTGGATGGTTATATTCTTCTTTGGACTTAAACAAGAAAAAAAAACCTGCCAATATCTTCAAACGTTTAAAATATTTTGGTGATTTTTCAGATTATTTTTGTTCCTTTTAACTGGTAGATAAGACTGTGAGAAAATCCAATTCAATGGTCATCATCATTTTAAAAGATCTTTATAATTCTTAAATAAAATATACCTTTGAAATGAAAATCATTTTCTCTAGTGCCTGTTAGTTCTTGGCTGTAGGTTAGGCTCTCAAAAGAAGACTGTTAGAGACTCCCAGGAGCCAAGATGGTGGAATAAGCAGTAAATCTCCATAACTGTCCCATATTCACCTCCAAACAACCAGAAAATAACACCCCCAAATAAATCCTGGAACAGCAGAGCCAGCAAAAAGGTATGGTGAAACAATCCTTGAGCCCAAAAAACTTGGAAGATTGAGAGGAAAGTTCTGTCCTATTTGGGTAAAAGAGGAGTGCAGTCCAGGACAGGAAGCATCCCAGCAAGCCAGCACCAAGCCTTACCTCAGCAAGCCAGTGGTAGATCCTGAGTAGTACTGCAGTGGAGTAGGCAAACACCAACACCAGGACTCCCTATATGCCTCAGCATAGCTGGGGGAACCAGAAGATTCTAGCTCTGAGAACCACCCCATGCTTCAACATAACTCCAGGCAGACGGATAGACACCAAACTTACAGGTACCTAAGCAAATAGGCAGCCTCGATCAGCTGCTTGCTTAAGTGTATCTCTGGAGAAACACAGAGATACTCTACCATCCTTGACACATCCCAGAAACCAGCACTAGGTTCCCAGCTTAGCACCAGGTAAGTTGACAGACCCCTATGGCCTCCAGTAGCACCAGCCAATAGTCCATAACACCCCTTCAGCAAGGCACCAGACAGTCATGACAGTCCCCCTTGGGACACAGGGCAGCATCAGTACAGCACCAGGTAAACAGCCAGCACCTGCAGACCCTGGCACAAGAAACCTGAGACAATGCCCCTTCTACCCTGGGAACAGAGCTCAAATTTAAAAGAAAGGAATAAGACAAAAAAAGATGAGCAAAAAAAAAAACAAGCAAAAAAAGGGAAAAAAGTATCTAAAAACAGAAAGTTATTATGGTGAGAGGAAGTATCAAGACAAAAACTCAGAAGCAGACAATAATGTCAAAACACCTGCGAGCAAAACTCCAAAGAAAAATAAGTAATGATTTCAAACTGAGAAAGAACTCATGAAAGACCTCAAAAAGTAGCTTAAAATCATATAAGAGAGGTAGAAGAATAATTGGGGAAAGAAATGAGAGTGACGCAAGAAAACTATGAAAAAAAAAGTCAACAGATTGGAAAAAGAAAATAGTGGCTTAACAAGTAGAATTGGCCAAATGGAAAAGGAGATACAAAAATCCATTTAAGAAAAGAACCCCTTAAAAAGTACAATTAGCCAATTAAAAAAGAAAGTACAAAAGCTAATTAAGAAAAATAATTCCTCAAAAGTTTGAATTGGGCGAGTGGAAGCTAATGGTTTTATGAGACATCAAGAATAAATCAAACAAATTCAAAAGAATGAAAAAAATGGAAGAAAATGTAAAATTCCTCATGGGAGAAAGAACTGAATTGGAAAATAGATGCAGCAGAAACAATATCAGAATTATTGGACTACTTGAAAGCCATAATACGAAGGAGGACCTGGACAACAAAACCAATGCAACCAAAATTAGAGGGAAAGCAGAAATCTGGGAAACAATCTTTACAGCAAGTGACTCTAAAAAAGGCCTCATTTTTCAAATATAGAGAATACTCAGTCAAATTTATAAAAATACAAGCAGTCCCACAATTGATAAATGGTCAAAGGATATGAAGAGACAGTTTTCAGATAAAGAAATCAAAACCATCCACACAAATGTAGAAGTAGTTCTAAATCACTTATAATTAGAGAAATGCAAATTAAAAACAACTCTGAGGTACCACCTCACATCAATCAGACTGGCCAATATGACAAAAAAAAGAAAAGAAAAGAATAATATTGGAGAGGATGTGGGGAAATTGAGACACTAATGCAAGAGTTGAGAACTGATCTAACCATTCTGGAGAGCAATTTGGAACTATGCTCAAACGAAATTAAACTGTGCATACCCTTTGATCCAGCAATACCACTACTAGGTCTGTATTCCTAAAAAGATCATTTAAAAGGGAAAAGGATCTATTTTTACAAAAATACTTACAGCAGCCCTTTTCATAGTGGCAAAATATTGGAAATTGAGAGTATGCCCATCAGTTGGGGAATGGCTGAACAAGCTGTGGTATATGAATATAAAGGAATACTTTTGTTCAATAAGAAATGATAGGTAGATTTCAGGAAAACAAACAAACAAATAAACGTGGACACACTTCTGTGAATTGATACAAAGTGAAATGAGCAGAACAAGAAAAACATTGTATACAGTATCACCAACATTTTGTGATGATCAACTCTGAATGATTCAGATCTTCCCAGCAACACAACGATCCAAGACAAGTACAAAGACAAATACGAAGTACATGAAGGAAAACACTATCCACATCCAGATAAAGCAATGATGGACTCTGAATGCAGATTGAAGCATATTTTTTTACTTACTTTATTCTTTTACCTTTTTTTCTTTTGATCCATTTCTTTACACGGAAATATGTTTTACATAATAGCACACGTATAACCTATATTGAATTGCCTATCATTTTCAGAAGAGGAAGGGGAGGGAGGAAGGGAGAAAAATTTGTAACTCAAAATTATGTAAAAATGAATGCTAAAATTGTGTTTACGTGTAATTGGAGGAAAATACTATGTAAAAGAAAAGAAGAGTACTAACATTTTTAGGTCATCAAAATATCACATTATGTTCTTCTATGGAAATTTTACTATATGCAATTAGCTTAAATATTATGCAAAGAATCTAAGAGTTTGAATGGTTTCCAGAAGTCATCTAGACCAACTAATACATCAACAATATCCTCTCAACAATATAGCTGAAAAGGGACTAGCCAGCAATTGTTTGAAAACTATTCCTTTTGGAATAGCTCTACCCATTGTAATGTTTTCCTTGTATTAAGCCTCATTTTGCCTCTTTTCAACTTCTACCCATTGTTCCTAACTCTGCCCTATGGATAAGAGTAGGACAAATCTTTTACCTCTTCTGTATAACAGATATTAAAATACTTGCATACAGATATCATGCCACTATGTCTATTTTTAATCTTATTTAATATTTTGTTTTTCCTAATTACATGTAAATATTCTTTTTTTTTTCAAATTTTTAGTTCCAAATTCTCTTGCTCCCCTTTCTCCCTCTCACTGAGAAGGCAAGCAATTTGACACAGATTGTATATGTGTAGTCATGCAAAACAAATTTACATGTAAGTCATTCTGTGAAAGAAAACAGAAAAAAAGAAAGAAAAATAAAGAGAGAAGATAATGTGTCTTTGAGCTGCATTCAGGTTCTACCAGTTCTTTATCTGGAGATGGCCAGCACCTTTCACCATAAGTCTTACAGAATTATCTTGGATCACTTTATTGCTTAGAATAGCTAAATTATTTATTGTAAATCATCATACAATATTACTGTTATTGTGTACAATGTTCTGCTCATTTCACTTTGCATCAGTTCATGTCCTCCCAGGTTTTTCTGAGAGCATCTTGCTCATCAAATCTTAAAGCACAAGCCCTCTAATCCTTTGAGATAGAAGCTGCAAAATCTTGTGTTATCCTAACTTTGGCTCCACAATATTTCAATTGTTTCTTTTTGGCTGCTTGCAGTATTTTCTCCATTATCTGGAAGGTCTGGAATATGCTTAGGAGGTTTCATTTTTGAATCTCTTTCAGTTGATTCTTTGAATTTTATATTTTGCCATTGGATTCTAGAATATCAGGTCAGTTTTCCTTGATTTATTTTTTGTTTTGCTTTTTAGTGAGGCAATTGAGGTTAAGTGACTTGCTCAGGATCACACAGCTAGTAAGTGTCAAGTGTCTGAGGTTGGATTTGAACTTAGATCCTCCTCACTCCACGGCTGGAGCTCTATCCACTGTGCCAACTCACTGCCCCACCTCCATGATAATTTCTTGAAAGATGAGTTAGGTTCTTTCTTTGTACACAACTTTTGGGTAGTCTAATATCTCTTAAATTATCTCTCCTGAATCTATTTTTACAGATAATTTGTTTTTCCAATGAGATATTTTAAATTTTCTTCTCTTTTTCATTGTTTTGATTTTGTTTGTTTTCTTGATGTCCCATAAAGCAGCTTCCACCTGCTGAATTCGAATTTTTAATGAATTTTCTTCAGTGGTCTTTTGTCCCTCCTTTTCCATTTGTCCAATTCTACTTTTTAAGGAGTTCTTCTCTTCAGTGAATTTTTGTATAATTTTTTTCCATTTGGCCAATGCTGCTTTTTGAGGAATTCTTCTCTTCCTTGGTTTTTGTGCAATTTTTACTATTTGGCCTATTCTGTTTTTTAAGGCAGTGTTTTCTTCAGTACTTTTTTGTGCTTCCTTTACCAAGCTGTTGACTCTTTTTCATGATTTTCTTACATCACTCTTATTTCACTTCCCATTTTTTTCTCTACCTCACTTGATTTTCAAAATCCTTTTTGGGCTCCTATGTGGCCTGAGACCAATTTATATTTTTCACTGAGCCTTTGGATGCAGAAATTTTAATTTTAATTTTAAGTTTGTTGAGTGTGTGTTTTGATGTTCCTTGTCACCACAGTAACTTTCCATGGTCAGAATTGTTTTTGTTGTTGTTGTTTGCTCATATTCCATTTTTTTTTCTTGACTTTGAACTCTATGCCAAAGTAGGGCTCTGTTTCCCAAGTGGAGAGGGCACTGTTCCAAGCTTCAGCATTTTGTGTGTGTATGTGTGTGTGTGCAGCTGTTTTCAGAGATTATTCTGAAAGCCTGTAAATATTTTACTTTTCCAAAGTGGTATGATCCAGAAAGAGGTGTGTTTATTACTCTCCTGGCCTGTGCCCTTCTTTATAAGTGATCACACACACTTTTCAAACCTGGAACTGTGACCAGGGTCCCTGATCCCCTGTGTACCGGCTGGTATGTGTTTCTTAGATTTGAACCTAAACTCCAAGGATTAACCAACACTTGAACTTGATTCTGAAAGGCCAGGAATGTGATGATACTTTCTTGGCCACTTCTTGTCTCTCTTAACATATATAGTCAATAAATAGTCAATAAACTTACACAGCTAGGTGGCACAGTGGATAGAGTGCCAGGCCTGGAGTCAGGAGGACCTGACTTCAAATTCAATCTCAGACACTTATTAGCTGTGTGAACCTGGACAACATAACCCTGTCTGCCTCAGTTCCTCATTTGTAAAATGAGCTGGAGAAAGAAATGGCAAACCACTTCAGTATCTTTGCCAAGAAAACCCCAAATGAGGTCAAAGAGAGTCAGACATGACTGAAACAACTCAACAATAACAAAAGTTCTTCTAATAGGATTAAATAGAATTTGGTGATTCTTCTCTTATAATTTATAGTAGGTAAATCAGTCCACCAGTAAGACATTTTCTGGGATAATCATCCTTTGAACATGTATAGTTTCCCATGATAGTTAAATTTGATGCTGGTAGAGGTGCTGATGTTAAGAAATTCTTTTCTGATTTACTTTATAATCACTTAAGTAATTTTCAAATGACTGATATCAATCTTAAATTGTGATGTTTACTTCTCTAGTGACTGACAAGATACGTTATAGAAAATTGTGAAAGCTTGATTGTTCAAATTTCTTACTTTTTTAAAGTCAAGGATAACATGAATAAAACACTCATAAGATTTTTATACAAAAAAAATTACTGTACAAGTTGATAATGAAGCCATTATTAGGAATTTTTGTACATGAGAAAAATTCAATTAAATGGAGTGTGTATGTGTATGTATGTGTGTATGTGTATGTGTGTAGATTTGAGGGTAGGGATGGCCTGGTGCAAGTATAAAAGGAAGAGAATCTGGTCCATTATAGATGAACTTTGGTAGTAAACCATGATGGTGACAGTCTAGGGACAGAGCAGAGGCTGGGGTGGGGAAACAGCTCAAGATGAAGTATGAGGGTTTTTGGCCTTTATCCCTAGCTCGGTGCCAGGATCTGCTGCTTCAGTCGCATCCCTGAAACAAGATGGTGAAGGTCAGAGTCAATGGATTTGGCCGTATTGGGTGCCTGGTGACCCAGGCTGTATTCACCTCTGGTGGCCATCGTGTTCATCAATGACCCCTTCATTGACCTCAACTACATGGTTTATATGTTTCAATATGATTCCACCCATGGCAAGTTCAAGGGCACTGTCAAGGTTGAGAATGGAAAGCTTGTGATCAATGGAAAAGCCATTGTTGTCTTCCAGGATCAGGATCCCCCCAATTTTAAATGGAGAGATGATGGAGCTGAATATGTTGTAAAGTCCACTGGAGTCTTTACCACTATGGAAAAGGCTGGGGCTCACTTGAAGGGTGGATCCAAGAGGGTCATCATCTCTTCCCCTTCTGCTGATGCCCCAGAGCTCTTCATGAGAGTGAACCATGAGAAATATGATAATTCCCTTAAGATTGTCAGTATTGCCTCCTACACTACCAACTGCTTGGCTCCCTTGGTCAAGGTCATTCATGACAACTTTGGCATTGTGGAAGGACTCATGACTATAGTCCATACCATTATTGCTATCCAGAAGACGGTAGATGGCCCCTCTGGTAAGCTGCAGTGTGATGGGCATGTTGCTGTCTAAAATATCATCCCCACCACTGGTGCTGCTAAGTCTGTAGGCAAGGTCATACCTGAACTGAATGGGAAGCTCACAGACATGGCCTTCTGTGTTCCTACTCCAAGGTATCTGTTGTGGATCTGACCACACCTGGAGAAACCTGCCAAATATGATATCAAGAAAATGGTGAAGCAAGCATCAGAGGAACCCTTGATGGACATGTTGGGCAACAGAGAAGACCAAGTTGTATCCTGTGACTTTAACAGCAACCCCCAGTCTTCTACCTTTGATGCTGGCACTGGCACAGCCCTCAACAACCATTTTGTCAAGTTCATTTCCTGGTATGACAAACAAGTATGGTTATAGCAACCATCTAGTAGACCTCATGGTCTACATGGCCTTCAAGGAGTAAAGTTGAAATCCATGGATCCCCAGCCAAAAAAAGGGAGATCCACTACTGGGGGAGCCTACATTCCTGTACTGGGGATCCCATGTCCCATTCACATCCTTGTCCCAAAGCATTCCTGTAGTAAGGGGGAGAAGCCTAGCGTCCTATATTATGTAACATCAATAAAGTCACCACATTCAGTGGGAAAAAAAAGATAAAGTATGAGGAAGAATTGCATAGATATTAGTACTCTGTCAAAAAACTACATTTCCCTCATGTTAGTTATGGTTCTTATTGGTAGTTACCTATGCCCTTTAAATAATAATAATAATAAATCTCAACTGTGGGTTTTTGTTTCTTTGTTTCCCAATCATTTTTGAAAAAAAAATATTGATACCCAATGCTTTTAAAATTTATTCATCTCAACATATATTGTGTACATACTTGTTTTGGGTCTGGGTTTTTTTAGACTTCCCCTTTGTAGGTATTATTCTCATGTCATACATCTTCATCAGGAAATGAAGTGTTAGAATTCAATTGTAGCGGTTTTACTGTCATAAAGAATAAAGTACAATAAAAACATTGGCAATTTTTTTCTTATGTTTTTGTATGTCTTTATTGTCTTCATCCTATTTTTATCCATAAATGTTCTTGGGATGTTATGCTTTAGTTGGGTTTCATATCAATTGTTTGGCAGACTTGCTTTCCCTTCTTCTTCTCCCGCTTGTTTTGCTTAACAATACTCTTCATTATATCGTCTAGGACATATATAATGAGAAAAAAAGCTAGCTTACTCATGTATCAAGAATGAGGGATTAAGGGGCAGCTAGGTGGCACAGTGGATAGAGCACCAGCTCTGGATTCAGAAGGACCTGAGTTCAAATCTGGCCTCAGACACATAACACTTATTAACTGTGTGACCCTGGGCAAGTCACTTACCCAAGAACAACAACAACAACAAAAGAATGAGGGATAAGAGATAGACAGCCTGAGTGTTGTACTTGTATCCATGGAATGTCAGCAGCCCTAAAAGAAAGTCTTTAGCATGTTGGATAAATATTTTATGGAGGGTTTATGGGGAGAAATGAAAAAAAAATGTAGAAAATAAACAGGTATGGGTAGGTTGCAATCTGTATCACTGGAAGAAGTACCTAAATCAATGAGATCAAAAGTCTATTGAATTCTTGAACTAATGTCTAGGGAATATTACTAATAAGTTTGTGGTAGAGGGGAACTGAAATTTTGTTAAGTTTGGCTTTTTAAACAGTCATGAAATAATGTCCTAACTACAAGCTTACCAAATGCATAAGAGAAAAATATCTCCAAAATCAAGGGAACATAAACTTTCTCATTCACATATTCTAATTCATGTCCTCATTCCTTCATTGAGATTGTATAACTTTCTGTCAATCCGAGAGCTCTGCACTTTCTGTCCTCTTCTCCTGCCCATGGCTGGATTATTCTCCCCCCCACACCCAACATATTTTGAATTCCCAGCCATTTGCTAAAGCTCAACACAAATGGAACCTGTTTAAGAAAAAGTTTCTTGGTGCAATGAACAGCAATACTCCTTTTCCAACTGCACAGAGCATTTTGTTTTATATCTCAAATGAACTAGTGCCTTGTAGTTGCATGTGTTTGTATTTAATACATATACTATGCTTTAAGTTCCATGGGAACAGAGACAACATCTTAAGAAAACTTTGAATGTCTTAAGCTTTTGCTCTGCACGTAGCAGATACTTAAATGTTTATTGAATGGATAAATAAATGTATGAAATTTAATCAAATTGTCAACAAACATTGTAAAGATATCAATAAGCCTGTGAAACATGATAGATTTCAAGATATCCCTCTCTGCCCGCCACCTTCTCCCTACCCTCCCCCCCAAAAAATAAGCATAGCATACAATAAATTTAGTCTAAAATTACCTAACATTGTCATGGGGCTATTTCATATTTTGGAAGTGCCACTCAGTTATCATAGCTTTTATTGCTGAGAGTGTGGGAGAAACAATCAATGAAATTCTAGTTGGCCTTATTAACAGAATCATCTAATGAACTGTCATCAGCACACTGGCCAACTTTAAGGGCTAAAGCAGCCCCTTTTCCCTTATCAGTAGGTTTCACTGCATCTAGAGGGTAATAACAGAGGGATAAGCAGGTCTGCAAGCTATAAAAAAGCATAAACATTCTTATGCCATGGCAGAATGTCAACCACACTCAATCTGTCCCTGCTTGATAGCAATGGAATGTTGAAACCATTTGACTTCATGAGCTGAAAAGCAGGAAAACACTCATCACCCAGAGCAAAGTACTATGTATGCCCTGGGGCATGAAACTGAAGCATGTGTAATTTGAAGTAGTTTGTTGTTTGTTCTGGTTTTGTGATTTGGAATAGGGATGGCAAAGTACCAGTCCTCATTCACATGACTTTGTGAATGGATCAAATCCCCTGCTTTGGGAAAGAGTGCTTATATTTTTACAAGTACTTATCTGATTTTTATAATTCAGTCATCACTTCTTACTTTATGTTGTTTGACATAAGACTTCCTTAAGGAAAAAAAAAATTCTGCTTCAGAAAAAGAGATAGTTTGACAAATGGGTTAAGTGGAGGGTTTTTATAACAATAGCGAACATAAAGAAAAACAAAACAAAGAAAATGTCCATTGTTTTATCTACCTAGCACCAATGAACAAGATCTAGGATACAAGAAACCTTTTTCCTCTCTAACCTCATATAAACATATAATTTATTCATAAGGCCTTCATTTTTACTGAGATACAAAACAAACAAACAAACAAACAAACAAAAACAAAGGGATAGGCAGTGATGAAAGTTGAAATTTTCAATAGACTGTTGAAATTTCTCTGGTGGAATAAAATTTCTACCTATTCCAGAAGAAAAATAAAAAAGAAAAGCTAATTATTTACTGATAGTGGTTTTCCAGAACAGTGCT
This sequence comes from Vombatus ursinus, assembly GCF_900497805.2. Lineage (NCBI taxonomy): Eukaryota > Metazoa > Chordata > Mammalia > Diprotodontia > Vombatidae > Vombatus > Vombatus ursinus. Next base: position 69,883,123 of record NW_020954596.1, read on the forward strand.
TGGCACATAGTCTAAGTGTTTGATAAATATATATTTTTCTTTTTTTCTTAAGGAAGTAAAATAGATTATATCTAAGATCATTTCAAACATTAAATACATGATGCAATGAGAAAGATTTTCTGTCTCCTTTTCCAAATATCATTTCCCATTCTCCCTAGGCCCTAAAATTATCTTACAAGGAATTATTTTACTTTAACATTAGTCTTGAAGCTTAAAGTATGATTAGCAGGAAAATTTAAACTATTGATGTAAATGCATTTTTATGAAAGTTTAAATGATCACATCATAGTAAATGACCATATATCTAGAGCTATAAGGCACCTCAGAAATCATCTTATCCTAAAAGATGGAGTTAGAAATAAGGAAGATGTTTGCTTTCTGAAGAAAGGAGGACATAACACTGGTGGGTAGAACAAAAAAAAGGGACTGGAAAGCTAAGATTCTTTCTAAAATGTTAATCATTAGTCCATGGGTGGTCAGGAAGAGGTTCAATTGCTCTTTTGGGCCCTATGGGAAAAGATTCAAATGCTAATGTAGATGGCATGCAAATTAATACCACCTGGAAGCTATATATATGTGTGGGCATATATGTATATACATATCTGTATGTATATAAGGACATGCATATATACAAATACATATACGTATAACCACATATGCCTATAAGTCTGTGTACATATTCAAATATTAATGTTGCTGGCATACAAATATACACATATATATATACATGTGGTATATCATATACCATATGTATATATATAGACACATGTGTGTATATATGCATATGTGTGCATGCATATATACATACATACATACATATATATACACATACACACACACACACACACACACACACACACACACATATATATATATATATATATATATAGCCTCCAGGTGGTATTGATTTGTATGCACCTACATTAGTATATGAATGTTTATTATCTATTTATGATTATAGATAGATACATATATGTATATGTTTATGTGTATATGTGTGTATATATGCACGCATATACATTTATGCATGTGTGTATGTGAATTCAAGTTTTGTGATAGGTATAACCTTGGGGATGCAGGATAAAGGACTCATATGCTACTACTACCATCACCTTCACAACCACTATACACAGATACACACACACTTCGAACTTTGAAGCAGGCACAGATATCTCCTGATTTTTCTTATGGCTGCAATAACCTTTTAAATCAGTCGATGAACCAGAACTCTATAGATATAAAAAAGACCAATTCCTATCCCTCAATTTCTTTCATCTATGATAATGACTCTCTGAGTTTCATGGGATCATTTCACCTTCCCTATCCTCCAGTAGGCTACAAGATGTGATTTCATGATCCTTTTTAGGCAAGCCTTTGTCTGGCATCTGGGATGGGCCTTTTCCTCCTGTTTTTGACTTTCAGCCTTTGCTACAGGGTCTTATGGAAACTTAAACAGGAGTTAATATTCCCCCTCCCCCTTCATGAGCATCTAGGAATCAGGGTATTAGCTACTCAAGCAGTTGTACTGGTGGATTAATGGAAAGGGAAAGAATTTTATCTATTGGAAAGAAACCACAGCCAAACATTACCAAAAGAAAAGGCCTACTTGGCATTGTTCAGGCTGTACTGAAAAAGGCAAAATGTAAGCAAGCTAATAATTAGCTTCTTCTCACAAAGAAGCTATTTGCAAATGTTTCAACAAAAGTTTGGTATTGCCCTCTCAACTGATTGCAATCATTCTATTTTGTTATTTTGGTGAGTGATAATTTCCAAGAGACAAAGTTTCTTGGTAAATTATAATCGATGTTATTAATTACAGCTAGCAAAAATCATTTGTTCCTCTCAGGGAACAAAGAAACCTAACCTGTGAAACCCTCAATACCTACAAAGACTTTGGAAAAGGGGGCACACCTGAGGGTGGAAATCAGTTGTCCTTGGTTAACAAGTAATGAGAGAATGAATATTATAATGAGAGATTGGCTTATTCTAATGAGGGTCTGGGCAATGTGACTGATAATTCATTCAGTCTTGGTTGAAGAATCTTATCTATACCCATACCAGCCCATCTAGAGTAATCTAGACAAAAGCCAGGATTCACTTCCACCCAGATCTGTCTGCCTGAAACACAATGGGCCTGAATTCACCAATTCACCTAGACTAGAATTTCTTTACCTTTTGATTAGATCTAAGTTTTCCAGGTTGAGTAAATTTCATCTAAGATTCCATCTCATTATTAACTCTGCACTTCAAAGGGTGTCTGAATAGCCTGTAGGGGTTGATTTATGAATGAGGAAATAGTCGAGGGAAAACCTTAGTCCTACTTCAATAATCACTTATTAATATAAGAGAAAAATAATCATTTATCTCATTATTGATTAGTGCTTTCTGTCTGTCTCTACCTCTGCCTCTGTCTTTCTCTTCATTTTCTGTGTCAGTCTGCCTTTTTCTGTCTCCCTCTCTCATAAAAAATGATTTTATTTTTCCATCCTTGATTCATGTTTGCAATGAGTACCTTTTTGCTTTTTCACCACTCCCATCTCCCAAACTCTTTAGAATAGAATTGTTCCTTAGGAATCTGAGGCAAGGGTAGAATTCAAGCACTGAGGAGCCTATTTCCACTATTTAGGAGATAGGCAAGCCTAGAACAATGAACCCCAAGCAAACTTCAGGGTCAAGTAAAGGACATGGCTGCCATACCATGTGGTCTCAGTATGAAAGTGCCAGGCAAGTTTTTGTGTTAGGCAAATACTAGTAGAAAAGACAAGTGCTGCATCTGTTCCTGAATATCCTGATTTTGAGTACCAGACATTCCCCTAGATAATATATCATTATCACAGTTTCAGGCCTAGTTAGGCCAAATATGAGAATGGTTAGTACCAATAGTTCAAAAAGGGAAAGAATAGGCAGAATAAATTGTCTTGATCAAACAATATTATTCATAACAATACTATAAAATACCATCAAGAAAATTAATGACTTTAAATGACTTTTTTCTTATTAAATGAAAGTAATATTCATTTATATTTCACATAAAAAGGGAAAAAAGCTTTCAGGAACAGCTTCTTGACATTATAAAAACGTTTTATCACAAAAAATATTCATAATTCAGAATTAAAAATAAATGGACTATACAATGAATAGTCATCTACAGCAAACAGGAGGAGGAGGTAGAGAATACATTTTCAACAATGTAACATTCTAAATAATAAATAAATCTTCCATTCAGAGGCAAAAAGGAGAAAAAGTGGACAGGAAAGCTTTGATGAGGAATATAGTAAAGAATGAATAAAGAAGAAAAACAATGAGGTTAGCACACAAATCTCCTCAAAAAAAATGTATTGGAAAATAGAACTCCTACATCTACTGAAATGAAACCCTACAAATTTCATGAAAAACATGAGTTTCTATGAGGTATAGAGCCTGGAAAAGTTAAATATTCAAATTGCCTAATGGCTCCTTATTTTTTTTAAAGATTTATTTATTTATTTTAGGCAATTGGGGTTAAGTGACTTCCCCAGTGTCACACAGCTAGTAAAATGTCAAGTGTTTGGTCTGAGGCCAGATTTGAACTCAGGTCCGCTTGACTTGAGGGCCGGTGCTCTATCTACTGCGCCAAGTAGCTGCGCTGATGGCTCCTTATTTTAAAGATATTCTCCATATTTTAAAATGTATTTTATTTCCATTCCATTTTATTTCCTACTCATTTTACATATTTAAAGGTACTTATCTATACTGAATTAACAAAACACTTAAATATGAGAATATGCTGCCTCCACTATGTAAGCAGCATTGACAATTCCATTGATAAAAAATACTTGAAACCTTTGAACTTGTTGAATGGCCAAAAGGAAAAGTGGAGAGTGGAGTAACAATAGACTGTTTTAGAAAATATAAATGAAATATATAACCAAAATTTTTGTTGAAAATTTGCTGAGCTCCATATGCTTAAGCATAGCTTCAAGGTTCCTCAATAAGCATCTTCCATTACATTATCATAAGGGCATTGTGAATTTTCTTCTCATGTTTTGTCTAACTGGTCCTGGCCACTGGAAAAAAAGACATTCCATTTTTCACTGTTATGTTTGCGATACACTTTCTAATGATATGTTTGTGACCCTTTATAATAATGACTGCAGATCTCTGTTACAACAATTTAAATAAGGGATAATTTAATGCTTTTGTCATAAATAAATTTTCTATTTGAATTTATACTTTTAATTTTTTTAAAGTATTTGTATTTATTGTCTATATTTTGTCTATATATATTTGATATGGATATTTATATATATAGATATAGATATATATCCATATATTGATAGATATAACCTTCTTGTTTCTCTTGTAAAAATATAACCTAATTGCAAATACAGATAAGAAAAGAATTGTATCCCAAGCACCTCGCAGCCAACCACATAATAGGTATTTAAACATTCTTGATTTATTGATCATTGATGCTTTTAAGGTTAAGATAGCCTGAAGAGTATCGTGTTGCTCTAATACCTGTGAAAAGCACATTAACTTATATTCCTTAAATTCAAAGCTTTTTATGGTGCAATATTTCATTACTTTCATGTATCACATTTTGTTTATACAGTTCTCCATCAAAAGCTACCCATTTTGTTTCTAGTTCTTTGTTAACACACACACACACACACACACAAACACACACACACACACATGCACACACATTGTTGCCAAGAACTTTTTTTGGTATATATAGGGCATTCTTGTCTCTCCCCCCTCCGAGGCCCCCCACTCCAGAAATGATATAGTTGCTTGTGGTATATTCCTAGCAATGAGATCTTGGGATCAAAGAATATGAATAGATTGTATTTTCTTTCTTTTGCATAGTTCCTAATTATTTCTCTGCATTGTTGGATCATTTCGTGGCTCATCAGCAGTGCTATAGTCCTCTCCCTACAGTGCCTCCTCACCCCTCTATTAGCATGAATTTTCTTTTTTTTCTATGTTCACCAATTTTCTAGGTGTGAGCTGAAATTTCATAGTTTCAATTTGCATTTCACTTATTGTTGATATTTTATATCTCTTTTAATGATTTGTACTTCTTTTTCAATTTGATTTTTTCTTCCCCTTTGACTACATATATTGAGAAATATTACTTACCTCAATATATTTGTGTTAATCCCTATAATTCTTGGATAACATGTTCTTTATCTTATTTCCTGGCTTCACTTTCTCCTCCAGAACCTTAATTTTTTTGTCCCCCAAAGTTTTATCATTAACCTTCTTACATCGTTTATTATTATTCTCTCCCATACTGATCTTATCTACTCCCATGACTTCAATTAATACCCTTATTTAAATGAATTCAAAAATCTTTTTTCTTTATATTCAATCTTTCCAAAGAGTTTCTGTGCTATAGTTCTAACTTTCTGTTCATTTGCCATCTAAGCTATCTGATCAAAATCCTTGGGAGCTTAAACTTTTGTTTCTTTGGTCATTTCATTATTTGATGCCCCCACAATCCATGTTAAGGTGATCAACTGAAATCTCATCCTAATACTGATAACTCACATTTGGATATTTAACACCTATTTAACACCTTCAGCCTCCCCTCCCTTCTGATTGGAGGGCTTGGAGTGAACCACTACACTTCCCTCAAAGCTTTCCTTTTTTAGAGGGCTGGGACTTGAACTTTCAAAGCGTCTGTCCACTTTGCATCAGCAAATCTGCTTGGTTTGGTCTCTACCAGATCATTATGCCCCACATTGGATATCCACTAGTGCCAACCTTGACTACACCTGCTTTCCAGCTCCCTATTTTATATTGTCTTCTCTCCTTAGATTATAAGCTCTTTGAGGTCAGGGACTGTCTCTTATTCTTCTTTGTATCCCCAGTTTTTAGCACAGTGCCTGGCACATAGATATTTATTCAATTGAACTGAATTGAACTTGGAAACATTCCCATGTAGGCCAGTGTTAAAGCATTATTCTTCTGGAAAATTTAATAAACATGGTGTACTGATAAAGAGAAGTGACAAAGGAGGAACACAATAGAGCAAATTGAATAAGAGCTTGGTAATTAGAAGCAGGTGTTGTGATAAGATCAAGACTTCTCCATGGGAGTGTCATAGCATAATCACAGAGAACTTTTGGGAAATAAAGATCTCTCATTGATTGGTAGTCCAGAGTCAAGGGATATGGACACTTAAGCTAAGCTAGTCTTTATGAGGTGTTGTTGAGGTAAACTTCAACATAGGACATGATTGAAAATATTGATGGGAATAATGAAGCACTGATACTTTCTTAGAGGAGTGGGAATCATAAGTAACAGAATCCAGAAATGTTACACAGACATATGGGTCATGGAGGTGAGCCCTGATGCAGAGAATAAAACACAAACTATTTGGTTGAAACCCAATCCCAGGGAATATCATAATTCAAGGAGACTGTACAGATTTCAGGGTGGGGTTGGAGGGGCTCGTTTCTCACCAAGAGGAGAAAACATTTGAACTAAAATGCAAGTTTTATCTATTTCTATTAACTGGTACATAAAATTGGTAATGTGTTAAGCCTTCAAGGGGACTTCCAGAAGGCAAGAATCTTGTTGGAGTTTATTCTCCTATTCTTTTCTTCTTTAGTGTTCCAATCCTAAGACCAGAGATTCGTACTTGGACTACTGCTAGCACAATATGAAAAGCAAATAATAGGGATGGGTTAGGGAGGCAAGATACATTCTAGCAGTACTGGGCTTAGGAAAAGGGAAAGAAAAGAAGAGAGAAATATTAAGGAGGAAAAAGGAAGAAAAGGGAGGTCCTGTGACCATAGGGATAAGTGTCTATCTAAAATTAATAAATTATATATATAGGGAATTCATGTATGTCATATACATATATATACATATATGTATGTATGCATGTATATGTACATGTGTATACATATATACTTACATACATACAACCCATACACATAACTTTACATATAGTATTTCATTTAATTTTCATATTATCCCTGGAAGAAAATAACCTACAGAGATTATTAATCACATTTTACAGATGAGATGAAGAAATGGAACCTTATGGAAATGAATGGATTTGGCCATGGTTACACAACCAGTGAGTGAACAGAGGCATAATCTGAAACCAATTCTCTCCAAACTGCAACTCTAGCAATTTCTATTATACCATACTAAAAATTCATCAATGATAATTTAGCAAATGCTTGTATTTCTAGTAAGATTAAAGCAGTAGCAATTATGACAAAAGGGAATAAGTATTTATTGAACACCTACTCATGTGCCAGGCACTATGTTAAATACTTTACAAATATTATCTCATTTGATGCTCACAAAAATTCTGGGAAGGAGTTGCTATCCATTTTACAGTTGAGGAAACTTAGGTTAAGCAAATTCTCTGGGGCCACATGGCTAGTAAGTGAATGAGGCTAGTTTTGAATCCAGGTCTTCATGACTCTAGACTTTATTCACTGCACCATCTAGGTACTTCCAAAAATTCTGGAATGTCTCCATGTTTTCATGCATTAAGAACTCCCTTCCTTTCTGTAGGTCTGGTATGTCTACTATTTCCAAAATTTCCATCCAACAAGTTATTATAATGCTCACTGGCATCCTATTATAACACCTTAGCTATCCATCAGGATCCCTAATCTCCTGGAAAGAAGGACCACAAGTTAGAATTTCATAAAGGTAGAAATGAGTCAATTCTAAAGGAGCTGCCACCCAAATTGGTTTTGTGACATTAAAAAAAACTTGCTTTAGTAAGTTTAGAGTATCCCAAAGTGAATCTTGCTCAATCTGGCATCAGAGAGTGACTTTTTTTTTAAATTTTTTTTTAAGCATATGGGGGTTTGGGATAGAATGACGAAGTGTTGTGAATTCTAATAACCTTCGTCCATTTCCAGAGACATAAAATTTCAGAATGATAAAGATCTGGACATAAGCAAATCTAACCCTCTCATTTTATGAATGGTGGTCAAGAGAGTTAGTTACATATTTCCCGAAGAAGGACCTTAGAGATCATCTAGTTCTGCTCCCTCATTTTATTGATGAGGAAATTGATGGCCAGATATTAAATGATTTAATAAAATTCATAAAGGTTAATAGCAGAGAAGACTAAGACACATGCCATAATTCCTAATGCAATGTTCTTTCTACCAGATTACACACCTAAAACTTTTTAAAAAATGAATTTTGTTATTTTATGAGTTGAAAGTTGATGACTAGAAGTCAAGAAGACCAAGGTTTAAATTTTGCCTTAAAAACATATTTGTTGTATGGTCCTAGGCAAATCACTTAATCTTTTTTGTTTTTTAAGATTCAGTTTTCTTGTCTATAAAATTGGGATAATAATATATATAGCTCTTACCACAAAAGGGCTTTTGTAAGGATCAAATGAAATAATGTCAGTAAAGTACTCTGCAGTTTTAAAGTGCTCCATGAAGGTTAAATTCTAGAGGTATTGTATTATAGAAGAAAGAACAATGACATTGGAATAAGAGCATGTATCATTTGCCTCACTGTATGATGCTGGAAAATTGAGTAAATCTCTCTTGAGCTCAGTTTATTCTTCTGTGAAATGGACTAGATATCTGCTGAGGTCCTTCCATTTCTAAATCTAAACTCACTATCCTATACTCACTGTATCACTAAAATGACTATCCAAAAGAACTTGGGAAGCAAAATGGCAATGCTAATCTTATTTCTTTTGTCAATGAGTTTTCTAGCTTAGTGAATCAGGGAAATGCTCTAGGTATATAGTGGTATATTTTTATTCTAGTAAAGCATTTGACACAGTCTCACAATATCTTTGTGGACAAGATGAGAATATGGATTGGCTGAATGTATCATAAAGTAGATTCACTACTTGTTGAATGTCTGATCCAGAGATCATTGATTAATGAATTGTTTACAACTTGGAGGGAAGTTTGAAGCAGCACCTTTCAGGAGTCTTTATCTCTTTTCTGCTCTCTTGTCTCTGTCTGTCTCTCCTTTTCTCTCTCTCTCTGTCTATTTCTCTCTCTATTTCTCTCTCTTTCTATATACATATGTATATATGTATGTATATATGTGTGTGTATATGTATGCATGTATATATGTGTGTGTGAGTGTATGTGTTTATGTGTATATACATATATGTACATATGTATATGTGTGTATACATATACATATACACATACATATATACACACACATATGCACACACATACACGCATATATACATATACATACATATATGTATATATGTATATACATATACATACATATATGTATATATGTATATACATATACATACATATATACACACACACACACACATATGTATATATATACACATATATGTAGGTGTTTACTCCTTTCCTGGCCTGGGCTCTGGACTATGAGTGATCACAAGCACTCTTTTCTGCCTTGGAACAGTGAGGAGGATTCCCTCTCTACCACCACCACAAGCTCCACCACACCAGCACTCTTCCTCACCCCAGGACCGCCACCCAGAACTGTGACCCAGATCCAAGCATCAGCAAAGCAAGAGAATCCTGCACCAGCAAAGAGATCTCTGCAATCCCCCTCTTATCAGCCACTTGATTCCCCCTCAGTCTGTGGACTGAGAGCTCTGGAAGCAGCTGCTGCCCCATCCCGGGACTACACTGGGACTGGGACTAGGACTGAGCTTCTCTCTCACTGTGGTCACAGACCTTTCCTACTGACCTAAGTTGTCTTTGGCATTTGTGGGTTAAGAAGTCTGGAAACCACCATAGCTGCCAGTGATTCAGTCCCCTGAGGCCTGCTCTTTGCCTGTAAGCCCACGCTGAACTGTGTTCCTCTCCTAGCCCAGAGCAACAGACCTTTCCAATTGACCATCCAGGTTGTTTAGGGCTGGAAATTTGTTTCACTCTGTCTTTTTTGGGGCTCTGCTGCTCTAGAATTTGTTTAGAGCCATTTTTTTACATGTATTTGGAGGGCTTTGGGGGAGAGCTCAAGCTAGTCACTGCTTTTCACTCTTGGCTCCACCCCAAGCTATAAACTTCTTAAAAGGCTGAACAGATTGACCAAATCTAACAAGATATAATTTATTAGAAATAAATGTAAACTATTACATTTAAAGTGATTTTTTCTTTTCTTTCTTTTTCTTCTTTTTTAAATCACCTACCCAATATAGCACGAGGAAATCAAGGCTAAACAGTCATTTCTGTGAAGGAGATTTAGGGATTGTGTTAACTGTACTGTCAATACAGGTCAACAATATAATCTGGTTGACAAAACAAAAGCTAATGAGTGTAATTATAAATTTAATTAATTGAAAAGATTATACTGTGATTAAGGTAGGTAATAGTCTCACTATATACTTATCAGACCATGTCTGAAGTCTTATGTTCTCTTTGGGGTATCATATTTAATTAATGATAATAGCTAGCATTTATACAGCACTTTAAAAATCACTTCAGAAATATATCATTTATCTTATTTGATCCTCACAATAACCCTTGGAGTTAAGAGCTATTATTATCCTAATTTTACAGATGAGGAAACTGAGGCAAAGGTTGGATAACTTGTCCAGGTTCACAAAGCTAATAAGTGTCTAAGGTCAGATTTGAACTCAGGTCTTCCTGACTTCAGGTCCAAGACTCTATCCACTGCAATACCTACCTGCTTTTTAAGACTGTCAAACTGTAGTTCATTAATAAGTGGAAACCAGGAGAATGAAAGTCCTCAGAAACATGTGACATTGATGCCTTTTTTAGAGAAGAAAAAATTAAGGAATGCTATCATAAATATCTCAAATCTGAAGAATTTTTATATAAAAAATAAAGAGACTTATTCTGTGTAGGTTCAGGGTATATCTGTGACTGGGTCACAGTTGGGAAGTTAGAGGCAAATAGAGTTCATATGAAAAAATATTAACAATGAGCTGTACACAAATGGAAAGGATTTCATGTGACAGTAAGATCTATCACTAGAAAAATTCAAGTAAGACTAGTTGGCCATTTGTCAAGGACATAGTAAATGGGATTTCTGAATCAGCTCCTAGAAACTTCATTTAGCTTTAAGAAGCTACAATTTTGGCAACTTCAAATTTAATTTACAAATTAGCTTTATGTTAACTCCTGAGGTGACAAGTGTTCTGGCCTTCTTCCTATCTAGGCTGCACTATAGACGTCCTCTACCAAATAACATCTCTTCATCTTGAAGCCTGGCTCTAGCCCATCACATTGGAAATGCCCTTTGTTCCTAAGCCTTCTTCCTCTGATGAGATGCTCCATTTAAGGTGAGGCCAAGAACAACCAAGTCTCATTCATCTCTAAGATGCACTCAGAACTTCCTTTATTTGGCACTAGTCAGATACCCATCCACACCATTCACTTCCTTTTATGTGTTGTTTTCCCCATGAAAATATAAACTCCTTGAGGACCTGTCTTTCTTTCTACTTATAAATGTGTTCCCAGCACTTAGCATAATATTTGACATTTAAGAAGTATTCAATAAATGCTAAATGATTGCCTGTTTGACTCTCTTATTCTATTTTATCCTTTTCTGTCCTATTAGTCTAATTCAATATTGGATTCAGATTCAAGCATACCTGTAGTGAAGATCTTGTACTAACCATTTCCATTTCTGTATAAATGACTGGACTGATTTGTTAATCTTTTGTTGTCTTAGTCTTTTCCAGTCCTATAGCATCCAATTTGTAAATCAGGTCATATTTTTCTGATTTAGCAGATGCCACTATCATTAGAAAATATTTTAAAATTCATATTGTTTGTAAGTTATGGAGCATTAGAACCAGTAAAGCCATTAAGAATTATCTAGTCTTAAGCACTGATTGTGTAGATGGAAAAACTGAAGCCCTGAGAGATAAAATGACTTGATTATGTCATGTGAGAAGATAGTTGTAGAACAGTAACTAGAACTCATCTCATTCCTTTGCCCAGTATTGTTTCCATTATGTACATATCATATTTTTAATGTTATATATTTAAAGAAAAAAAGCTAAAATAGTATGTACAACTGTTTCCTTGTTTTGAAATATACTTTGAACTTTGGTAATAACTTTGAGGATATTATAAGCAGTAAAATTACACTGTAGGTAAATATTTTTAGATACCATAAAATGAATGTCATTGCTAGGCAGAGCATGCCCCCCCCCCAGTTAACCTAAGTTGCTCATTTAGACAAAAACTTTTAATAAGTCAATGAAAAGATTTAAAGACAGTCAGCATTATTTTTGTCACCTGGGTGACTTTCACTCCAAAATAAATAGCTATTTCCTCATGAGATTGTTAAAGAATTCTTCCCTAACACTTTTTTTTTTCCTTTTCAACCTTTGCCTGCTTGATAGGGCTGGAATTTTTAGTAAGGTCACAGCAAACAGAATTTGCCTGGATAGAAATTGCAGAACTAGCATACCCTGTGTACTCAAAAGGGGGTCAATACATTCTCTGAATGCCCAGGTCACTAAAGACAAGCATTGTAACATATTTTTGTTTATTTTTAAATAATGTTTTAGATACCATATCTACATAAAGGACAAATATTTTTCAGTATCTAGTATTCAATAATTTTCTTATATTCTTGTATTTGAAAATAGTGAAATGTGCACAAACACAGACACATACACAGAGAGGATACTCTAAAGTGGAAAGAAACCCATTTGTAAGAAATAAAATGTAGCCGAGTTCACTCTCATAAATAAATAAATACATGCGTATATATACATAAATACATACATGTATATATATATATGTTGTCATGTTGCATGATGCCATATCATATTGTCTTGTATTATATCACATTATATTATATTATGTTATGTCAACTGTATTTTATGGTAATCATATTATAGATAATATTATATTGTGCTGTGTTGTGTAATATTTCAAGTTAGGAAGATGAGTTAAAAAAATCCTGCCTCAGACATTTACAAGCTGTGTGACCATGGTAAATCACTTGGCTTCTTAGCTTCATTTCCTCATCTTTAAAATGGAAATAATAATAGCATTTACCTCATAGGGTTGTTGTGAGGTTCAAATGTGAACATATGAACATATAAAATATGCTTTAAATACTTCAAAGCTCTTTATGGAAGTGAGCTATTTAAATATTATACTTTACACAATAATAAATGCTTAGTACATAAAAATTCTGAAAAGAAATTTAAGGAGATATTTTATGAGAGGGAAAATGAGGGGAAATTCAATTTAAATGATTGAATGAATTAATATTTGTAAAGCAGTTTATGAAACTTAAAAGTATTCAAATGCTAGGTATTGTCATTATTATTAAGCACAATTATCCAAAGAAATATAATTTATATACCTTAATGAATTTTAAAGATGCTGATCACAATTTTCATGCCTGTCCTTGCTTTGCAATTCTTGTCCATGTCCTATTATAACTCTTCTTTAAAAAAAAAAATAACAAAATCTTTACTATCACTTTTATAGCATTTATTTTCGATCTTCCAATTGAATAATTAATGTCTAATAATATTCCATAATTCATATACTTCAATATGTTTAAGTATTTCTAAATAGGTTGGTTATCATCCTTTAGTTTCCATTTTAGGGATAATATGGAAAGAGCTGTTGTAAATATATTTATATAAATATTTCCTCTTTCTTTTATCTCTTTGAAGAATATGCCCTGTATTAGTGACTTTTGGGTCATAGTTAGAAATTGCCTTCCAGAAAGGCTAGACCAATTCACAGCATTACCATAATTGTATTAAGAAGTTTATTATCTCACAACCCCTACAATATTTGTCACTTTCCTCTTTTGTCATAATTGCTATTATTATGAGGCTGAGTTGGACCCTGAGAGCTTTTTTAGTTGGCATTTCTCAATTTATTAACAATTTATCCCACAACTTCTCTGCCATTAGGGGACCCCTTCTCATAGTAAGTTCATCCAAAGTGCTAGAGGAGTCCTTCACTTTCTTCTCACATTGCAAGCACATTCTGATTGTATACCTCTAATTGTTATTTCTTGCCATGTCTCTTGACCATTTTTTCTTTCAATTATAAATTAATAATTATGAATTACAAATTCCTTGATAATAGATAGAGTCTGGACCTGTGGCCCTCTTGTTATAGTTTCTACAAGATGAGAAAACTCTTTCTGCTCATGCATATCAATATGTTCTCTACAACTAATATACTTGGAAAGTTGCCTAAATTTCCAAGAGATTTAGTGACCAGCAATGGGCTATATACCTAGTCTATATTCAGTTCAATTTTGGTTCCAATGAATTGTATAAATAATAGGTTTTTTTTTTTTTTATTTACTTGGTCTTTCTTGTGTAAATTAACAAGCTGGATATGTTTGAGTGATTACAGATCTCTTCCAGGAGGGTCTGCAATGTTCTGGGCACTAATTCATTTAACATAATATCATCTGAAAATAAGAGAACCTCAGGGATCACAAAATTCTAACTATAATGAACCATAGAAATATATTTAGTCCAACTCTCTTATTATCTAGATGAAAAATAATTTAACTGATTGAAGATAAATGACTTGTCCAAGGTCAGATAGCTAGGTTTAAATACAAATCTTCTCAATCTGATGCCAGGACTCTTTCCATTGAACCACATGAAAAATTATTCTTCAAAATGGACTCTGTACTGTATCTCCTCCATCCCATTGGCAAATATTTTTCAAAATAATTTTTCTCCCTGTCTTTTATACATCATAAGATACTTACAATCAGAGTTTTGTTGAACATCATCGTCTGTGTTATATATTCCAAGGAAGTGTGGATATATTTTTTTCATGTAAGGGTGGACAACAACTTATTGTATAAGAGCCTATAAGGTTTGTTTTATTTTACAAAACTAAATATTTGTTGTTGTTGTTGTTGTTGTTTTCTTTTTGAGGCAGCTAGACGGCTCAGTGGATAAAATGCTGGGCCTGGAGTTCATGCTTCTCCTGAGGAGGAGCACATGTCGAAGTTCATGTCTGACCTCAGACATTTAATATTCAGACTCTATTCCTGTCAATCATGGATAGGCATGAGAATTGTGATCAGCATCTTTAAGATCCATTAAAGTATATACGTTTTATTTCTCTGGATAATTGTGATAAATAATAATAACAATAGCTAACATTTATATAATGTTAAGGTTTTCAAACTGCCTTACAAATATTACTTTATTCACAGATTTTAATTTGCATTTCCCCCTCATTTTCCCTCTTATACAATGTTTACTTAATAATCCATTGAAAATCATTTAACCTCGGTTTGTCTGTTTTCACATCTGTAAAATGGAAATAGTAATAGCGCCTACCTCCCAGGATTTTTCCCAGAATCTACTGAGGTAATATTTGTAAAGTACTTAAACAGTTACCAATGCATAGTAAGCACTATGTAATTTCTGGCTATTATTATTTTTTTTAAATTGTTATTTTTTATAAAAATCTAAAATTAAGCAAATGAGATCCTAAATAACTTTCAGTTAATTGTGAAATTATAAATATGTATTCCATTGTTCATATTGCTTTGTAAAGTCTGCTCACTCTGTCCTTCCTTTGCGTATTGATGATTCATTTAAAGATTTTGTGTAGAAAAGAAAACAGACTAGACATATAGTTAGTGATGTTCACTTTGTTACCCCTTTCCAGTATCAACGTCTGAAGTGATTTTATTTTCCTCCTACACTTTTGATCTCTTCTTTTCCTTCAGATACCTTGCATATGCATAATAAATTCACCCACAATGGGGTCATCTCCATTCCAGATCTCCTTTACATACACTTAGTATGATTTTACTGATTTTCTCTTTCTCTCTCTCTCTCTCTCTCTCTCTCTCAAATCTTTAGTGTCATTTTTAACAACCTAAGCACATCCAAGACTCTAATGTTAGGGAACAAGAATGGTGGTTCCACTGCTCTTGATGGTGAAAGAGTTGTTAAATGTTTTTTTCAACCTTCCATTTTTCTTCTGTTTGCAAGAATACTTCCATTTTCATCCTTGAGTGCCCTTGATTAGACATCCTGCCAAATGTTCATTAATCTGGTCTTACCCTCCACTGCTTCTCTCTACTGTATGAGAGGACACTACTCTTAATCATCTATCATCTTTCTTTGTACAAGCTTACAATGGAAATTACATTTTTACTGGGTATTGTCTCTAGCAGACACCTTTCTTTTTCTGGCAAATAAGTCAATTGTTTGTTGCCTGAGGAGAGTTCTGGGGATTTTTTTCCTCATTGTTTTTGCAATTAATTTATATTAGTCAATCTTCTAAATGTCAAGATTATTATTCTCAAAGGAAATGTTTTAATAAGAAAATAATAAGAAGAAAATCCTAGGGATATAAAGGCAAAATCAGAAGAAATCTAATAAAGGATAGTTCATAATGAAATAAAATGAAAATAGAAAAATAGGACCATTTACTTAAATTGATGAGAAAATGTTCTAAATTAGAGGTTGAAGCAGTTACTTACACCTATATAGACACTCTAATTAGAGACTTATCTCCTTCTTAATAGTATAGCTACCTACATGAGTATAATCATTTATGTACTGAACAATGGAGTCCTTTCTATTCTCAAGCACTCTATTCTCCATATCACTTTCTACTCCCCACATTTTACCCTTTATAGAAACTTTACCGCCTGCACACCATGTCATCATCACTTGAAATCACAATAAAACTGATATCAGAGCTTTCCAGGTCTGTCTCTGTCTCTCTTTGTCTATCTCTGTTTCTGTCTCTTCTCTGCTCTGTCTTTGTCTCTGTCTCTCTGTCTCTGTCTGTCTGTCTCTCTCTCTCTTTTTCTCTCTCTCTTTCCCCTTTTCCCTTTTTCTCTCTGAGATAAATCATATCAAGAAGTAGCTGTTTCTATTAAGGAGAGATTTTCTTATTGAAACGTTAAGAAATACTATTAATGCTACAGCTTAGTTACATCACTGATTAACTGACTGAATTCTGTATTACTTTGTAATATGTTCTTTTCTCCCCGCTTGAGGTACAGAGAAAGAATGAGATAGGAAATAAGAGTTTATGTCAAGCTCTGCTTTGTTAAATAATTCAAATTTGTACTTACTGTTGTCCAACTGACCTGCTGACCTAGATCTGTGAAATATAATGTAACAATGGAAGAAGCTGCAATACTTTGAATGTTAACATAATCCTTCAGAAAGGGTCCACCTATAATTTTTAAAAAAATTAAAGATCAATTAAATCAATTCAATTAAACATGATAAAAATATATGAGAGAAACAATCTGGCTTAAGTCAGCTTTAGAGTCAGGAAGACTAAGGTTCAAGTATTTCCACTGACAAACAATGAATGACTTTGTGCCCCTTGAAAAAAATCATTAAACTTCTCTTGGTTTCCAGCAGTTTTCTAAGTCTACAGGTTGTGGAACAAGCACTAGCAGAAATAATTTCCTTATTGGGAGTTCCATATTTTTCTTTCTTTTCTTTTCCTTATTTTTTCTTAATATCACCAATCTCAATGATGTAGGGAGCTCCTGATGAGTATTTCACCTCCACCAGTACAGGTGTCAACTACTTTCCAAATTCTCTATGCCAAGTAAACCACAAGTCTGATCCAAAAATATGCATGCATACTTATAAATATACATACACACATACATACATAGACATATACATAAGTAGAGTACTTTTTTGATAACTAATAGCATAAAGTAAAGCTGAAAAATCTTGACTTGAGGGGTATTTAATTTGATAACGTAGTTAAAAAACACAAAGAAATTTGCTGAATTTGGAATCAGAAGAATTGAGTTCAAAAGCAATCTCTACTACTTACTATCTTTGTGACATTAGGTAAAGCAATTATGGCCTTTTGGAATACACACCACCTACACACATACACATATGTATGTATGTATGTGTATATTATATATATATATGTTTTAATCTATAAAATGAAGGGACTGGATTAGATGAACTCTGATATCCCTTTGAATTAAAAAACTGTCTATGCTCCCACAATATTATAATTAACATGTTGATTGTTATAATCAAGGAATTTTCTGCAACAACCCTCTAATCCATAAGTAACTTACTCCTGCAATTCAAGAAACTTTGAGATTTTCACTCTACATGATCTAGCTACATTGTCTAATGTATTTAGAAAGTACAAATGCATTTTAATACTAACTTCTAGCTCTAATACTAGTCTTTATATAATGAAGAGTTAGACAAGGATTTCTGAAACTTTCAAGGTCCATATAAGTACTAAAACTGTTCTGCTTCTACAATTGCAAAGTAAATATTTAAAAAAAAAAGGAATCTTCTTTAATTCTTCAATGCACTGTGAGCTCATCAATATGGATACACATTTTCATTCTCCTTAAACTCTAGATGTTCCTTGTTAGCTCTTGCATCAAACACCAAGTCCTCTATTTGGCATTTGAAGTTCTTTATATATCCTTCCTTTCTATCTATTATTGTTGTCCAGAACTTTACTCCCCTCCATGCACTCTACAATTTAGCAACATCAGCCTTCTTATTATTCATCCCAAGACAAACTCCAATTCCTGACTCTGCCTGAATCTTTGGACTGGCTGTTCTCCAAACCTGGAATTCTCTCCCTCCCCATTACCCACTCCTGCCTACTGGCTTCTCTCACTTCCTTCAAGATATCAAATCCCACTTTATGCAGTTGGACTTTCTCAGTCCCATGGCTGCTAATGGCTTCCACTCTGAGATTATCTTTAATCTACTCCTTATGTGTTTTGTATGTACTTAGTTATTTTCATATTGCCTCCTCCATTTGACTTTAAACTTCTTGAATACAAGGATAGGGAGTTTTCTTTATTTGTCTGTTTTGTATTTTGTTTTTGTAATTGCAGCATTTAGAAAAAGTACTTGATATTTAGTAAGCCATAATTCTTGTTGACTGACTAACTTTATGAATCTCTTCTGGTCACTCTATAAATTATCTGAAGATAGCATTCTATTTAGATCTTTTAAATTTTGGAGAGTTTCAAAGGTAAATTCAATTTAATAAACATTTAGAATCTACTATATGCTAAACACCCTTTCCTTAAGGAGCATTCAGTCTAGGAATAAGATAAAATAACTATGATGCAAATTAGATTATAGGTATAATAAATGTAAACAATTTGTCAATCTTCCAAAGTCGAAATTCCCTATGTAGATAAATTACAGGTCCAGAACCATAACACCCATCCCAATGACTAGTGTTTCTTGTAACTTTTGTTAGCTAACAACTACTAATATATGTCTATTTTAAAAGGCCTAGTTTTATTTTGCTCAAATTATTTAATAGTTCAATTCAACCTCTTCAGTTAGTAAAATTTATTGCAATGCTAGAAATTACTTAAAAATCAATGTTAAAAATCACTTATTAGTGAACTGGGAATACAGAAAGATCTTCTTCACTGTTATATATATATAGTCTCTATTTCTGATTCATACTGGACCTGAGAAATGGGACAAAAAATTTAGTCTTTATTTATGAAAATGACAATAAGCAGACATTTTATGAATTCAAATAGATACTTTTCAAAACTGAAAGGCAGATAATGTTCTGTCAATAATTATAGCTCTGTGAAAGGACTAAAAAAATGAAAAAAAACCTGAAAAGAGTTGTGGATAGGGTTTGAAGATAGTAATTTCACCAATTTATTTAGAATGGCAGGGAAAATAAAAATGGGCAGAATAATCAGTGTGTATTTTTAATACTTGCTCTTTAGGTGTTTTAGTGAAAAAAAGATTTTCTAACTCTTAGTACAAAATCTCTTTTTAATTCATCATTATTCATAATAATTTGGAAATCAGAGAACTGAAAGAGACCCCAGACAAATCTAGTTAAACTGCTTCTTTTGCAGATGAGGAAGCAGCGGTCCAGAGAAGAGAAGCTGAATTATTTAATGTCTTACAAAGAATGGTTATGGAGATAAAGAGCTCTTGGAAACTTCTTGAGTGTAGCAGAAATGCAGTGAAATAAGCTCATAGGAACATAGTAAGGACAAGTTGAACACTTGTTCTGATTAAGTTATCCTGAAAATTACCACTGCTTTGGCAGCTCTCCTGAGTACTCCCATAGAGAATCTGTGTGATAAAGAAAGATACAATGGTGTGGCTTCATATGCTTGCATATGGCAGATAAGTTATCAGCACAAAGGGCCCTACAATGGTTATAAGGTTAAGTGGATATATGAGTTGAATAATTTTATTTTAACAGTATGATTCAGCAATAGTCTGAAAAAGGATTCTTCATTCTTGTCCTACATTTACCATTTGTTTGTTTGTTTGTTTTTAAACTGATGTGATGGCTGGAAAGTTGACCACACAGTAAAATTCAATTAACTAACCTTTTATGAAGCTTCTCCAAAATGTTGTCTTCAATTAGCTTATATTCTACTAATTAACCTCAGTCTCAACTTCATCTATTAAGTAGCATATCTGTCTTAATTAGTGGGCCAATTTGGATTGTTATAAGCAAAAACTGAGATTAGAGTTATGTAATATTCTGTAAATAAAAATCCTTCACAATCAATAAGAATTGTTTCTTATATCTTTATTTCTACTGATTGTTGAGAGAACCCATGTTATGGTTAGTGACAAACTCCAAATCTGAAGGATATCTTGAAATTTTGAAAGATTTAATTTTTTTTTCACTGGGTAAAATGCTATTACTAAATAAATATTACCAAACCATGTTATTAGTTAGGATGCTTCTTATCTGGACTCCTTTGTTTTTGGCAGTGAAAAAGTCAGAAGAAATTAGTAATAACAAAGATAACAAGAATAATAACCATGACTTTAAGATGTTACTCAAAATGGTGGAAAATTATTGATCAGCACTTACTGCGTTCCAACTGAAGGCCAACATGGGAAGGGTACCACTGGGGACCTATTTAATATTAAAGAAAAATATTTAGCTTTTTTCAACTATAAGAATATCTTATTAGAATTAGTTGTACTTTATGATTCCAGATACATATCTGAAAATGACTCTAAAATAGGACAACTTTGGTCACATTTAAGGTTCTCATTGTAGTGGAATATTTTTTAAAAATCAACATTTTCTTGAAAATGAATGAATGTTTTAAGTATTTCATAAATGTTACCTACTATTATTATTTCAAAGAGAGAATTTCCATGTTATAATGTCTTACAAGTCTTTATTTTTTTTGAAAAAATATTTTACTAATATCTTTTGTTTTGATTATACTCATGTCTAAATACATCATTTCCACCTATTAATCCAATGAGCCATTCTTCATAAAAAAGTTTTTTTTTCTTAAAAGAGGAAAATAAATTTTATTAAAACCAATCAACACACTATCTAACAGTATATGTCTAACCAGATTCCAAACCAATCATCACCAATCTCAGCAATGAAAGGAGCGGTTACATATTCACAGCTCCTCTTTGAGGCCTAGCTAGGTAGTTATACTTTCTACAGAATTCAGTGGCATTTTATTAACTTCTGTTATTTCTATAACATCCAAGAACTGGTCACTTCTATCTTAGTACTATAATCTTCTAGTATCATTGCTGGAAAGAACTTACAAGTCTGACTAAACATCCAAGTCTATGGAAATACTATACATAAATATACAGTATTAGTAGTAGATAGAATCTTAAGTACAATCAGGAAAAAAAATGAATCTGGGTTTTGTCTCAGACTTACACTGTGTGACCATGAGTAAACCACTTAACATCTGTCAGTCTTAGTTTCCTTATCTGTATAATGGGAAGAAGAATAGTACCTACTTCAGAGGTTTGTTAAGAGCATCAAATGATGTGATTTTTAAAGCCTTTTACAAACCTTAAATAACTTCATAAATGCTGGGGTTTTTTTATTGTTAATACTACTACCATTATTATTATAATAATAAAAGTAATAATTATTGTTACTGTTTATTTGGCATCTAAGTGACTCAATCAACTCTAAAATGTTAATGGACAGAAAAGTTTGTAATTGGCATTGAAAGAGGGAGTTTCTACCCAGGGCCCTGACTATGCTGATAAAATCAAGGGTCTGAATCCTGACAAAGTATAGGAAAGCTCAATAAGCCTTACCTATCAGTGATTCATAAGTAAGTAATTACAAGCTATCTAGATAAAAATTCATGAATCATAGCAGCATTTCTCTCATAAGAGTTTAGTTTTAGATTAATTTTTCATCATTTTATTCCATTGAATACAATTAAATAAGCATGCATTCAATATATAGTGGTGTCAAACACTGTGCTTGGCACTGGGGAAAACAGAAAATCTGTAGAGACAAACTTTGCCCTCATGAAGTATAAATGATGGCATAGTAAATAGAGTGAGAAAACCTTTTGTGAGTATTCTCTGTCAAATTTATTTTATGTGGACTACAAATATTGCCAGGGGCAGCCAGGTGGCACTGTGGATCAGAGCCAGGGGGTAGAGTCAGGAAGACTTGTCTTCCTAAGTTCAAATCTGACTTCAGACACTAGTTGTGTGACCCTGGGCAAGGCACATTACCCTGTTTGCCTCAGTTGCCTCATCAGTAAAATGAGTTAGAGAAGGAAATGGCAAACCACTCCAGTATCTCTGCCAAGAAAACCCCAAATGGGGTCATGAAGAATTAGACATGACAGAAACTTGTGAACAACAACTATTATAGATCTTTTCTCCTTAAAGATATTTATTCATTTTTTCATGTTGATTGGAACCATTTTGAAGGGAGATAACATAGTACAGCAGAAAGCATTGTATTTAGAGTCATGAATTCACTTGCTATCTCTGATACTTAATACTTGGGTGATCTAGAGCAAGTTATATATACTCCGTAAGCCTCAATTTCCTCATCTGTAAAGTGAAGGTTTAGAGTAAGGTCTCTTTCATATGATACTATGATCCTTTTTGCTACCTTTGCAACATTGAGAGAGTCACTTATCTTTTCTGGGTCTCAACTTCCTCATCTATAAAATGAGGGGACTGACTTACCCTAAGGGTCTCCAGTGTCTTCTAGGGCACTTCATTTCCTTCCTACTAAGTTAACATGGTCCTAAACTATAAATGTACTCAGGGAATAGTGTTGGCTTGTGCCACTTAAATGATGCAGTCCATTCATATGGAGGGGGAATTACTCATTACCTGTAGCAATTCTTTGGAGTAACTTCTGTCTTCTTGGCAGGGGAACAAATTCCAGTTAAAAAGACTTCAAATGTCACATCATTTGATGCTCCTAACAAACCTACAAAGTAGGTACTATTATTCTTCCCATTATACAGATAAGGAAACAAAGACTAACAGATGTTAAGTGATTTACTCATGGTCACACAGTGCAAGTCTGAGACAAAACCCAGATTCAGTTTTTTTCTGATTGTACTTAAGAATCTATCTACTATGTAATACTGTATATTTAAGTATAGTATATCCACAGAGTTGGATGTTTAGTCAGACTTGTAAGTTCTTTCCAGGAACAATACTAGAAGACTATAGTACTAAGATTGAAGTGACCAGTTCTTGGATGTTCTAGAAATAAAAGAAGTTAATAAAATGGCACTGAATTCTGTAAGTACCTAGTCCCTTTTAGCTCTAAAGCTATGAACCTATGAAATGTACATAAATTATACTAATGAGAGTTTCATTAATATGACATATACTAGAGCAATTCTTTGAAGTATAGCAGGCAAAATTAACAGACTACATATACTAAAAATAATCTGCCAGTATAATTAACTATAGTAATACCTCACATCTCTATAGTATTTTATGATTTTTCATTTTTTTCATATTGATGACCATATCTGATCTTTAAAATAACTCATTCATGTGAAGTAGATCTAGGTCAACAGTTATTATCTCCATTTTGCAGATGATAAAACTGAGTTAGGCTCATAAAGGTTAAATAGGTCACCAAATACAAGAATTGGTAGAGTTAATACTAGATCAGTAGTCTTAACTTTGTCTACTGTACCTCAAAGAAGAATGTTAAAGAGGGGATAGAGAGTTGAATTTGTAGTCAGGGGACCTGGAATATAACTCTAGCTCTGCTACTTAGCATAATATCTTTGTGATCCTGGGCAAATCAATTAACTTCTCTGGGCCTCAGGTTTTCCTTTTGCAAAATGAGAAGGTTGAACTAGGTAATCTCCAAGTTTCTGTTCTATAGTAAATATTTGATTGTAGTAGGATCCTAAAAATTCCTCTGTTATATTGTAAAAAATATAATTAGACATCTCTGCCTCTAAGTTTATCTAAGTAAAAATTAGGAGTAGTAAAATGAAGAGATAAAGGTAAAAAATATAAAGTTTGCTTTTGAACATTTCTGTCCAAAATAATTTTATCCATTTATCCTATGTACTCATGTAATCATGTTCATTACATATATTTATGGCAAATTGTCTCTATGCTCAGTTCAAAATTAAGGATATGAACATTGTATGAAAGTTATCTGTTAAATG
Organism: Vombatus ursinus; assembly: GCF_900497805.2. Classification (NCBI taxonomy): domain Eukaryota; kingdom Metazoa; phylum Chordata; class Mammalia; order Diprotodontia; family Vombatidae; genus Vombatus; species Vombatus ursinus. The sequence goes on from NW_020954596.1 coordinate 69,907,483, forward strand.
AAGACAAACTTACAACAAATTCTTAATAATTACATTGGGGGTAGGGGTAGAAGTGAAGTCTTTTGAAATAAGCACAGATACTTATTACTTCATAATAATAATAAAAAGGCCATGCATCTTTGATGCATGATGTTTTCTCCCTAGGAAATAACATTTTTGCCATCATATGAATAAATACCACATGTAACAAAAGAGGAAAAAAAGTTTTATTTTACATGAGTTCTAACAGTCAAGTTCTGCCTATTTTACTAATGTGTGTATTTTATATGTGTGTATTTTACCTATAGATACATTCTTGCCACTTTAAAAAAATACTTTACATGATTGACAGCTCTTAAAGAGGAGATAAGAACCCTTATTTAGGAATGTTAAACAGAAATTAATACTAATCCTAAGTGAATAGATAGACCACAGACTAGAGAACTAAGCACTGTGAAATCCTTTCTGACAATGAAGTACCCAAAAAGTTAACAGCTCCAAATCCCTCCAGGGCACTTCATTTCCTTCCTACTCTGTTAACATGGTCCTAAACTATAAATGTACTCAGGGAATAGTGTTGACTTGTGCCAATGAAATGATGCAGCCAGTTTCATATGGAGGGGGAATTACTCCTTGCCTGTAGCAATTTTTTGGAATAACTTCTGTCTTCCTGGCAAGGGAACAAATTCCAACAATTGCTTTAGAAAGCAGGGAGGAGCACAGTGTGGCTCTTTGGAGTTGAAAGTATATGCATTCCATGGGGATTTTAGAAGACTTTAGGATGTGGCTAAGGAAGTATTCCAGATGCTGAATCCTTTAAAGTTGGGCAGCTACTTGGGAACTTTTTTGAAAAAAAAAATTCCATGTTATCCACGAAGATGAAAATATATGTTCTTACCCCAGAATAAAAACTATGCATCATGTTTTTGTAAATACCCTCATACAACAAACTTATCTCAAGATTCTTTTCTTAATCACTTGCATTCCCATAACCTGATGATATCATTGTTATTTATTTGTATAATATGTTATTGTCTTTAAGCAAAGATGGCAGTCTAATGTTATTAAAATTGACAAAGGATTGTGTAATCTGAGACATTTCCTTTCTCTTTTTCTGATCAATGTGTTTGGAAAAAAAAACTCTTACAAAAAATTTTAGAATAGTACTATTCATTTTAATTTTCCCATAAAATGTAACATTCATCTTTATTAGAGAAAATGGTTTAAAAATAAATTAGCAAATAAATGTAAATAAAAATAATAGCAGGGAGTGTGATTTTTTTAGATTCTTGAAAAAATTATGTATGTATATACATATATAATATAAACACATATTAACAGATAAAGAAAGTATCTACATATATGTTATGGGAACAAGAACTGGAATGTAAAATTTTTCAAGGCTTTTTTTTAAAATTGTATTTATTACAACTGCAACCCCAAAGAATTTACAATTTGCTACCAGGAGAAACACAGTATGACTGATAGAGATTAATCTTCAAAATAAGGAAAACCTGAATTCAAATTCCTTTTCTTATATAATGCTGTTTGTGTACCCACTGGCAAATTACTTAACCTAAGTAATTATCAGCGAATTCTCTAAAACTAAGTGGTAGATCAGTTAGCTATCTGCATTGGTAGAGGGAGTTTTGTCAATGAAGATTTCCTTCTGTTAATAAAGTCATAGGTTCAATTGCCCCCAAAATGCATCCATAAACACACATAAATACATATGTGTGTGCATACATATGTATACACACATATACAGAGAGTTAGGTTGCGTAGTGAATAGAGTGCCAAGGTCCTGGAGTCAGGAAGACTCATCTTGCTGAGATCAAATCTGGCTTCTGACACTTACTAGTTGTGTGACCCTCAGCAAGTCACTTAATCCTGTTTGCCTCAGTTTCCTCATCTGTAAAATGAGCTAGGAAAGGAAATGGCAAGCTACTCCAGTATCTTTGCTAAGAAAACTCAAATGAGATCACCAAGAATCAAATATAACTGAGAAATGACTGAAATATATGTGTGTGCACATATGTGTCTATACATGTATACATATATACATATATGCAGAGAAATAGTATTCATATAGTTAATATAGAAGTAACCTCCCAAACTGCAAATATGGCCATATTTACTTTGATATTTAAAATAGTAAAGTCTTTACCTTCTGCCATGCTGAATTCAATAAGTATAGAACTAAGTTAAAAAATCAATTTATGAAACATTTTTGTGAATAAGAACTTACAAAGATTTTTCAATTTTGATTTTGTTTCTTTTGGAATCATTTGAGTTCAATTACTCTAAAAAGCCTCCCATGGAGAAATTCAGCTTGCTTATTTAAAGGATTTGAGTAACTAAATTGTTGATATTCCTCTATATTGAAGTAATTTTCATTATCATTGCATGATACAATGTATGTAAAGAGAGGCAATAGGGCACAACTGATAAATCATTGGCCCTAGAATCAAGAAGATTTGGCTTCAAGTCTTTCCTTTGACATATAACTGGCTATATGACAGGCAATTCACAACATCTCAGTGACCCAGTCCAGTCTTTATAACTGTTACAGAAGAGCTTCTGAACTGCATCATAGAAGGAATTTCCACACTAGATATACCCACTCCTGATGAAATCACAGGTTTCAGAGCTCTATGCTTACAAAAATATATTTTAAAACACAAATCAATATCTGTATTAGATATATAAGCATATTCGACAGTAAGGATTGTTTCATTCTTTGTATTTATATCCTCATAGCCTGGCATAGTAAATAACACATAGTAGGTATTTAATAAATATTGATTCATTGATTGATTAGTATATCAACACCTGCCTAAGACATTTACTAGAAAAGTGACCTTTGGAAATTCACTTATTCTCTCAGCTTCAGTTTTCTCATCTGCTGGATGAGGATAATAATAGTATCTATTTCATTGGATTATTTTGAGTTTCAAATGACACAAAGAAAAAGCTTTTTTAAGGAGAAAAAAGTTTTGCAAACCATAAAGTAAATATAAATAAATATATAAAATATATTTATACATATAAATATAATAAATACAAATATATGATATATAAATAATATATTTAAAATAAACAAAAATATAAAGATTAGTTATAATAATTCTCTCTCTCTCTGTCTCTCTCTCTCTCTTCCTTCTTCCCTCTCTCCCTCCTCTTTCTCTCTCTCTCTGTCTCCATCTTTCTCTGTTTTTTTCTTCTGTCTCTGTCTCTCTATCTCTCTGATTTTCAATTATAATACATCACAACAATAACTATCATTAATGATGACAAAAAATATTATGCTGGTGTGCTACATTTAGAAAATATTTGAGGAACTAGAGGATAAACCAAAGCCATTTTATATTTAGCACAATCTTCCAACTGAGCATTTTCATTGACTCTCCATCATGCCTGGAATTCTGTTCCTCCTACCTCTGCCTCCTGGCTTTCCTAGCTTCATGTAAGCCTTAGCTGAAGTCCCACCTTGTATAAGAAGTAATGCTTTATTATGATAAAATATATATTTATTAAAATATATAGCTCATTAGTCCCTAGAAATTTAAAGTTCAGTGAAATACTTAGTATAATGAGGCTTTACAGACATTAAGAGAATTAGCAAAGAAAGTCATCTGTGCTACCTACTGAATTTGGGTTTTATGTTTACTTTTCATTTCAAGGCCTGTGGTGTTGCTGCAAGAACAAAGATTAGTATCATTCTAAAACTTTTTTCCTTCCTTCCTTTCCTTTTTTCCTCTCCTCTTTCTTTCTTACTTTCTTCTTTTCTTTTTTTTTTTTTAAGAAGTCTTTTGGTTATATACGACAGAAGACTTCTAATACTTTTGGCTAAGAATTCTTTCCAAAGGAGTTATACCACCAAAGTATTAGTTTACATGAGATGTGGGGGGAAAATATTTCCAATCCCTTTCCTTTTTTCCTTCATTCTCTCCTGCTTTGGTAACAAAGAACCCTGGCCTGATTGAGAGGGTTTTAAACTGAAAGAAGAGTAAGACAAAGAAGGAAAAAAAGAAATAGATTACAAAATAAGTATAAGGTAGTTCCTGTCCCCAGGGTGATAATAATCTGGGAAGGACAAGACAACAAAAATAACTAAGTTATGCAAAGTTGATTATGTAACCTCTCAGATCACTATGATTGTAGAGCAATTAAATTTCAGACATTGTGATACTGCTAATGTAGTAGATGTTCAGAGAAGGAAGAGGCTAATGTGATTTTGATTTATCACTGAGGGCTTCATGTGGAAATGAGGCTGGACTAGGTGGCATATTATTTGCAGAGGTGTGATTAGGAGGTCAGGGGGAGAGAGCATACACATACACATATATACATATATGCATGTATATGAATGATTATAATAATATATGTGTATATGTGTATATATGTATACATGTGCATGCATGTATGTATAATATAGCAATATCCAGTGAAAACCCTCAATCTCATCATTTCATTTCCATTCCATTTCATAAAATAATGACCTTCCCCCTCTTAGATGAAGGCCTGAAAAAAATTTTTCTCTTTGCAGACAATGAACAATCCAAGGAGCAAACAACAAATTTGATAGCTGTTGTTTAGAACAATTAGTGGCATGTCTTTCCATGAACAGTTAATTTTATTATGAGGAAAAATGTTGCCTTTGACTGTATTTTTCTCTCCACTAATTGTTAATAACAAATAGGTCTAATAATTATGAGCAATGCCTGCTGTGATTTGAATGGAGTGATTTGAAGAGGCAAATTATTATAATCAATCATCAGCATCATGTTTTTAAAAACCTTTGAACTGTATCTTATTCTAAGGTAAATGTTCAGAGTATGGGAATGTGGCAACAAACTCCAATTACATGTGTAATTCTTGATGAAAAAAGTACCACACAAGTTAATCTAACCAAGGAATTTCTTACCTAATACCTTGACAAAAAATGTAATCAGTTGCTAAGCAATCACTGATTATGCAGCAGATGCAGCCATGTAGGTAAAGTCAGTGCATTTTCTGAAAGTCACAAGATTTTTCTGAAATGAAACTTGTCAATGTCTTTACTGAAATTTGAGCACTAAACAAAATTAGATGTTTCTGACAAGTTACCTGAAAGTATTAGAGATTTACAAATGCTACTTTTCTTGGTTAGTTCTGAACATCTAAAAATTCTCAAGGACACTTAAAGTCATCCAGGCAATAACTAGTTCATGTCAAAATGAAAATCTAAATTTCTGTTGAAGTAAAGAATAAATACTATGAGTTTATTAGATGCTCAATACTTTTAGAAGATGACTGACAATCATTTGGATGGAAAAGCTATTTTTACTAGAGAGTTAAGTTCAGTAATTCACAAAACTTCCTTCCAAACCATGTTAATTATCATGGGATTGAATTCATTTTAAACTATAGGCTCAAACATTCTGAAGAAAGTGAAGATAAAGCACAATCATCCTAGTGGTCAAAAAGAAATAACTACATTTATTTCAATATTTAACGTGAGACTTGCTGAGTAGCATAGAGTGGTCATATAATCCTCAAAGAGAATTTTTAAAGAATGAAAATTGTAAGAACATACCTGAGATAAATAGAACTTTAGATTGGTGTGATGGGGAAAAAAGCAGTGGACAAGAAAACAGGAAATCCTGTGTTTAATACCAATGCCATTCTTATGTTACCTTGTGCTCAACCTTAAACTCTTTCTTTGGGCTTAATTTTTCTAGGTATAATGTCAGAGGAGGGGCTAGATCAGATGATCTCTAAGATCCTTTCCAGCTTGGAAAATTCTATTAGTTTTGTAGTTGTCTATTTACAAGTTATGGAGGAAAGAGGTGGGGCACATATATTGACTGTAGTTTTGTTTATGTATCTATCTATCTATCTATCTATCTATCTATCTATCTATCTATCTATTTATTTTTAGAATTTTAGAGTTCAGAATATGTTTGTAAGTGGAAGGGAAGGAGCTCACTAAAATTTAGGTTCTTATAATATTTGTCACCAGTGGCATGACAAAAATGTTGGATCATTGTATTTTCTGGTGCTTCATTTACCAGTTTCACTTTTGATTCGAGCAGATGTTCCACTCCAACCACAGGAACTTGCAAATGTATTACCATCAAAAGGTTTGCATTTTTTATTTTGAGAAAATAAATTTAAATTTAGATCAAGGTAGCCTTAACTTGATTTATTTTCTGATGTGTGCATGCATCCCAGTTGACACATTTTTCCCCTGCTGGTACATTTAAAAGGAAACAAGTTCTCTCATGAGGTATTCATCAGAGATACAGTTTCTGCTAAGCTTAAAGTCATACAATCATCACATACTAATTCCCTAAAGATACTAACTATGCAAAGATCCTGGGGTAGATGAGCTACATAGTCACAGATGCACAAGACCTCCCTATGGAAATACACATAACACAGAACCAAAGGTGAACTAGGACGAAAAATATCCATGGAACACACACACACACACACACACACACACGCACACACAAAACAAAACAAACAAACAAACAAACAAACAAACAAAAAAACCTCAGACTTTCTGGTTCTTTGCAATGAGTTTAATTTTATTCCTTTCCTTTCTCTCTTATGTTTGCTTTTCCTGTGTCTACAGTATTGTGATAGCCACCATTAATACATCAACAACAATTACATTTTCTTTCTCTGGTTAAATACCCTGGAAATACATGGCCTCAACATGAGTAGAAGCATTAGTTCATGTTCCTGGCACAAAGAGCCACCACCAGTCTACTTTTCCACCTTCATGTCCTGGCTTCAGTACCTTCCCTGATGTGCTGACACCAGTTAACTGATTCTTTAGAGTTAGAGTCTATTGGAATAGTAACTGTAAATTACCTAACTGATTGTGATTTAGAGTTAATTAAATTCCGTTCAATTTAAAAGTCAATGGCCAAATTCTGTTATGAGGATTCCGTATAAGTGACTAAGGAATAACTTTATTCTCAGAAATCATATAGAGTTAGTCCTTTCTGTACAAATGAATGTGTCATAGAATCTCAGAATCTTGTTGACTACCTGAAGTTTAAGGCCACTTCTTCTGCAACATTTTTGACAAATGGTCACTAACTCTCCTTAAATACATCTATCTAGAAAGTTTGGTCTCTTATAATGTAGTTTTTTTAACTCAGATCCATTTTGATTGGGTCCCTTTACAAAATGTTATTTTTATATCAAGCTGAAATCTCCTTATAACTTTCACCATTCATGTTATTTCTGCTTTGTGGGGTCAAAAGACTAAGTATAATCCCTCTTTGACACTAGTGGCCCATTTAAATTGTCTTGCCTTACCTATCAGGCATTTTACAACCCCAGTTCAGCTCTTGATGCTGCTAGATAATCCTTCTACTTATCATTTATAAATAAGTGATCTCATTATCCACAACTTCTACTACAAATCTTTTCTTTTTCTCTTCTTTGCCCCTACAATTTCAATCATATCAATCACTATTCCATGAGGTGACTCAATATTTAACTCTACAAAGAATATTGAGGACACCTGACCTGAGCTTCTTTCATTTATCAACATTATTACGTTCTCTTCCTCCTTCCCTCTTGTCACATAAAAAAAAAAAGAGTTACTACTACTCTTTACTAAGTCTAATTTTTGTGTCCTTGACCCATTCCTTCCACTACCTTCAGGATTTTGCTCAACGGATATCTCCTGTCATATATTTTCATCATTTATCATACAGCTCCTTCCCTTCCACTTACAAACATATTCTCGACTCTAGAATTCTAAAAATAAATAGATAGATAGATAGATAGATAAACAAAACTACAAAACTATTAACCTGTTATTACCTACTGATTATGTTACTTGTCTCCTCCCTTTCACTGAGAAAGTTCTTGAAAATGACAGTGGTTCTTCACTACCCACCTCCTCCTCTACTCCTCATAATGAACATTCCATTCCATTACTCTATTGAAACTGCTCTTTCAAAGACAACCAAACAACTTTCTAATTGCCTGTTCCAATGATCTCTTTTCTATCTTCATCATCTTTAATCTTTGAAACTTTTTACAATGTTGACTACTCTCCATTACCACATATGCTCTCATTCCTTGGCTTCAGAAATATGGTACTCTCTTGGTTCTCCTACTTGTTTTGTTTGACTACTACTTATTCTCTACTTGAGTTCTTAATGCAGATGGGCCATAAAAATCTTATTATTTTTATTTTTTCTCTCCACATTCCATTAATGTTTTCAGGTGCAACTCCTTTATACCAATGACCCTTTAATATATATAACTAGTCTAGAATTTACTTTATAACTTCAGGATTGAATCTCCAACTTGTCTTTTTTAAAAATTCATTTATTTATTAATTTTTAGTTCTCAACATTCACTTTTATAAGATTTTGAGCTCTAAATTTTCCCTCCCCCCCAAGATGGTATGCAATCTGATATAGGCTATACATGTACAGTCATATTAACTATATGTCCACATTAGTCATGTTGTGAAAGAAGAATTAGAACAAAAGGGAAAAAACACAAGAGAGAAATAAAAAGAGAAAATAGTATGCTTCGATGTGCATTCAGACTCTATAGTTCTCTCTCTGGATATGGATAGCATTTTCTATCATGAGTCTTTGGAATTGTCTTAGATCACTGCATTGATAAGAAGAGCTAATCTTTCAAAGTTGGTCATCACACAAATGTGGCTGTTACTGTGTACAATGTTCTCCTGGTTCTACCCACTTCACTCAGCATCAGTTCGTGTAAGTCTTTCTGGGTTTTTTTCTGAAATCTGCTTGCTCATCATTTCTTATGGAACAATAGCATTGCATTACATTCATTTACCACAACTTGTTCAGCCATTCCCTAATTGATGGGCTTCCCCTCAATTTCTAATTCTTTGCCACTACAAAAAGAGCTACTATAAACATTTTCGTCCATGTGGGTACTTTTCCCTTCTTTTATGATCTCTTTGGGATACAGACCTATAAGTGGATCAAAGCTGGATCAAAGGGTATGCAAGGTTTTATAGCCCTTTGGACGAAGTTCCAAATTGCTCTCCAGAATGGATGGATCAGTTCACAACTACATCAACAATGTATAAGTATTTTGATTTTCCCACATCTCCAACATTTACCATTTCTTGTTTTGTCATGTTAACCAATCTGATACATGTAAGGCGGTATTTAAGAGTTTTTTATTTGCATTTCTCTAATCAATAGTGATTTAGAGCATTTTTTCATATGACTGTACATAACTTTAATTTCTTCATCTGAAAACTGCCTGTTCATATCCTTTGACTATTTATCAATTGGGGAATGATTTATATTTTTATAACTTTGACTCAGTTTTCTATATATATTTTAGAAATGAGGACTTAATCAGAGACACTGACTGTAAAAAAATTTTTCCCAGTTTTTTTCTTCCCTTCTAATCTTGGTTGCATTGGCTTTGTTTGTGTAAAACCTTTTTTAATTTAATGTAATCAAATTTAGGCTTAGATTCTTAAAATCTAGCCACTGCTCAGATTCTCATTCTTATAATCTAGCCAATAGCTCACTAATGTTCAGACTTCTTAAGAGAATATGACAGATGTTCTAATAAACCTTGTCTTTGGCTAAAAAAAAAATAATCAAAATTTTCCGTTTTGCATTACATAATGTTCTTTATCTCTTGTTTGATTATAAATTCTTCTATTCTCCATAGATCTGACAGGTAAACTAGTCCTTGCTCTCATAATCTGCTCACAGAATCATCCTTTATATCTAAATTGTGTACTCATTTTGACCTTTTTTTGGTATATGGTGTAAGATGTTGGTCTATGTGAATCTCCAACTTTCTACAGAACATTTATACATAAATAAAATGCCTGAAACATAAGACTGAATATATTCAAACCCGAGCTACTTATCTTTTCCATTAAGCCTACTCTTCCTTGTGATTTTACTATTTATGTCAATTACACTTGAAGCTTTTACACTCTCACTTTCCATATTTTAGCAAGTATCAAGTTCTGTGGATTGGATTCCATATCATTATATCTCTATATCTTTATCTATCCCTTCCTCCCTATTCGCATTCTCACTATCCCCTCATTTCTACCCACTGTACTGTGGTACTGACCTCTTAAAAGATTTTTCCCATCTCCTCTTTCTGAAGTGGCTTGCCCAGGGTCACACAGCCAATATGTATGAGGGAAAGGTTTGAAACCCAGATCACCTCTCTAACCATTACTCTATGAGGCTACCTCTCAATACATAAAATATTATAGATAGAATTACATTAGAGTTGCAAAACAAAATTCCATAAGTTATAAGAAAAAAGTTATTACTGATTCCCATGTGCATGTGTGTAGAAGGGGAAGGGGGATATGTCTGAAATAGACATGTTCATGTACAATTTTGGGGACATTAATCTTCTACTCCAAAATCTGTCTTAACTCCCTATTGCCTACTGGGAAAGGTCAAACCATTTTGCCTAGCATTTAAAGCCCTCTACAATCCGTCACCAGTCAATTAACACAGAATAACTACACATTCTTCCTGTCCACACAAGCTATACTGTAATCATGCTGGACTACTGCCTATCACCCCATTGTAAGCATTATATTCTCCAAGCTCTGTACCTTTGCTCATGCTCATGCTATGGCCAGATTGCTTTGCCTCTTTAAACCTACCGTTCTTTCAAGTCCAATGTAAATACGGTTTATTTTGTGAAGTCTATCCTCATTCTTCCTTCCCCCTCTATTTGCTGAGGCCCGATCTTTGTTTGCATGGTCCACACTAAACTTCACTCCTCTCCCAGCCTTGTGCAACAGACCTTTCCAATAAACCATCCAGGTTGTCTTGGGCTGGAAATTTGTTTCACCCTGTCTTTTTCTGGATTCTGCTGCTCTAGAATTTTTGAGCAATTTTTTACAGGTATATGGATGAGTTTGGAGGCAGCTCAAGCAAGTCACGGCTTTTACTCCATCATCTTTGCTCTGCCCTATAGTAAGCCCTTAAGGTATGCTTTTTGGCTGACTCTGTAAGCACTAAGATCCCTAAAATGCAGCATGGTGTACTAGACAAAATACTTGGAAGTGGGCTCAGGAAGATCTGAATTGAAATCTTCCATTGCTCTTATTAATTGTGTTGCCCTGGACAAGTCTTAATTTCTACAACCTTCAATTTCTTTCTCTGTAAAATGGAAAGTTTGAACTCAATGTCCTTTCATGTTGCTTCTGGCTCTAAATATTTGATTCCCTGATCTTTTTTAGCTTTAAATGCTTTCATTTTATGTCTTTCTAAACCTCAATATAGAACTTTATATTTATGCTTGATACATTTAATGTGTTGGTTTCAGCCGAGCAAGTTAGGGTCTGAACAAGTATACCATTAGTGTTTATTATGAATGCTTAAATTTCAAGTCAAAAGACTCTCAAATTTATCCTAAAAATTGTGAGACCCCTATAGACTCTCTCTCACACACACACACACACACACACACACACAGAAATTGATATTTTGAGAACCTCAGAGATATTTGTTCCAATGGAAAGACCATTGCATTTGGAGTAAGACACTAAGTTTGAATCTTAGTTTTATTATTTGAAAGCTGTGACCTTGGATAAATGCTTCACCTATCTAGGCCTCAATTTTCTCACTTTTAGAGTTATAAAGGTAAACCTGATATCTTCTCTGGTCCCTCCTAGATCTAAATCCTGTGAATAACTGACATGGAGGTGATATTGGAAGAAAAATAGGCAATTAGGATAGGACAGAAATAAGAATGGAACCATTAGTTCAGGACAAAAAGAAAAATTTAAGTTTCATTTATGGTAATAGTCTTTCTTCTTCCATTCCTAATTTCCACCCAGAAGGGAATGTGCCTATGAACGACAACAAACCAAGACATTAAAAAAAATAAAATAAAAGTTCATGTTTGAAAATGATTGAACATTTCTGCGTCTAAGTATATATGCAGAAAATCAACATGGACCCCTTTCACATTATCAGTGATTGCACTGAGTAACAGAATGTCACATGTGGAAACAATGTTAAATTAGAACATTAAGTTAAATTCACTTCCACCTCAGGCTGTCAAATTTGGCATTGTTTATCTTCCATGATTTCTTTTATAACTAAAGTAATAACCCAAATGGAAAGTGTGCATCTAACTTAGCTTTTGATTCCCATTCATCTTAGTAATATTTGTTCCCACTATAGTTTCTGTCTGATGATCTCAGGGAAAACCACACCCATAAATTTTTGGTGAAGTAAAAAATTCTATAGTGGCATTTCTGTTAAAATGGAATACTTAGATGCCTTCTTTCAAGAGAAAGCATGGGATTAGTTATTATTTATACTCTGATATTCCCTTTTCTCTTCAGTTGGAACTATTTCCTATCACAAAGAGCCGGAAAGGTGAAGTAGAATACTGAAACCTAGGTTTAATTCTGCCTCACACCTTTTTGAATTCTTTGACCATAGGCAAGTCACTTTATCTCTCTGAGCCTCAGGCATTTTTTCTAAGGCAATAAATTAAATATTTGTATTGTGACTAATATATGTGGGGGATGGGGAATCCCAAAGAAAAATGTCACAACTTGGAGGGAATAACTGCCACTATTACTACCATCATCATCAAAGGACGTCTATTTAACATCTACTTTATGCAAAGCACTTGGCTAAGCATTACTAGCAAAATGAAACAAAACAAAAAATATATGGGATATAGCCATAGGGGTGTTGAATGAGCTAAAAGGAGCTCAGAAGAATAGATTGTTAGATATTCTGTGTGCACATTTCCACCTTAGAAATCAGAAGGTACTTTAAAGCAGGGTTTGATTTATTATTTGTGTTGATTGTCTAGACTTAATCAAATGATAGAGAAAATGTTAATATTGGAGATTAAACTTAAAAGTGTATGATGTGCTCTTACTTTTTCAAAAAACAGGCTGTTAAACTTTTACCAGCACATGACTGGATACAGTCATTACCTTCAAGAAGCTTACAATCTACTAATATTACTAATTAATTAGTTCCAAAAACAAAAGGTCATGTAGAGACATCATGTTACAAATATTTATAAATATCTATAGAACCTATGCAGCCTATTCTTTGAGAATTAGTATTTTACAGGCTAGAATCTCATTCTTAAATTTTCCCATTGAATCTTCTCTGATCATGAAAAGAGGATGTTTGATACAGTAAACAGAATGACAGACCTAGGTTTGGATATCACCTCCTGACCGTACTGGTTGTGTGAACAAAGCAACTTTTCTCACTCTGTTTTCTCATCTGGGAACAAAAATAGTACTAGCCTCATAAAGTTGTTTTAAGTATCAAATGCAAAAAAAGCTTTTTAAATTAATTTATAAATCTCAAGGTGCTATAAAAATGTTAAACAATAAATCATCATTTATTATAAACTTGTGATATACTAAGAGCTGTGCTCAATGTTCTAAAAACAAAAGTGCAACAGTCCTTGGCCTCAAAAACCTTACATTCAATTGGGAAAAACATGTATGTGAATACAAAATAAATTTTAAAATGTAGAGGTTTTAGCCACTGGGGAAATCAGGAAAGATCTTATATGGCACTTGCAGTGAGATTTGAAAGCTAAGGATTCTAAAAGACAAGCAAGGAAAAATGAATTCTAGGTCTAGGGAACAACCTGTACAAAGGCATGGGAGCTGAAGATGAAATTTTTCAAATGGAGGCCAGCAAAAGAGACAATTTGACTGAACACATAATTTGTGAAAGGTAATAACATATAATAAGCCTGAAAGAAATGTTGTGAAGGGATTTTAATGCCTAAGAAATTTATATTTAATTCCAAAAGGAGTGGCATGGCCAGACCTGAGCTTTAGAAGTAGAACTTTGGCATTTCTGTGAATTATGGAGGAAAGAGATGAGGCAGAGAGACCCAATAAGAAGCTATTACAATAATTTGGAGGGGAGGTAAAAAAGAAAGAAAAAAAAAACTTAGATCAGAGCAGTGACAATGTGGGTGAGGAAAAGTGATGGAGGATAGACTTAGAATCAATAAGACTTGGCAACTGATTGGTTATATGAACTACAATATAGTGAGGAGGAACAATTGATTCCAGTGTTATAAACCTGGGTAATTTAAAGGATGATGTTGGCCTTGACAGAAATTTGAAAGTTTAGATCAGGGGCGGAGCCAAGATGGCAGAGGGAAAGTAGTGACTTGCTAGAGCTCTCCCCCAAATCCCTCCAAATATCTACAAAAAATGGCTCTAAACAAATTCTAAAGCAGCAGAACCCACAAAAAAACAGAGTAAAACAAATTTCCAGGCCAAGACAACCTGGATGGCTGATCGGGAAAGGTATAACGTGCCGGGCTGGGAGAAGAGCGCACTTTGGCGTGGGTGCGCAGGCCACAGCAACCCTGGAGCAGGCCTCAGAGGACTGAATAGCAGGCAGCTCTGGCAGTTTCCAGAGTTCTCAACCCACGAACGCCAAAGACAACTGAGAAGGTCAGTGGGAAAAGTCTGTGACTGTGGTGAGAGAAGAAGCTAGATCTCAGCCGCCCTGAGGGCAGCAGCTGGCTTCTGAGCTTCTGGCCCACAGACTGAGGGGGAATCAAGTGGCTGATCACAGGGGGATTGCAAGGATCTCTTTGCCAGGTCTGAGGCAGGAATCTCTTGCTTTACTGGTGCTTGGATCTGGGTCACAGTTCTGAGGGACGGTCCTGGGGCGAGGAGGAGCGCTGGCGTGGTGGAGCTTGTTGTGACGGTGGAGAGGAAACACCTCACCCCTTATCAAAGCACCTTGGAAGAACTGACACTTTTCAGGTCCCTAGAAGTATCTCTGAAAACAGCTGTACAAACCCCCAAAGCTTGGGACAGTATATTCTCCACATTGGAAACAGACTGTTACCTTAACAAAGAGTTTAAAACTCAAGTAATTGGTTGGGATCGTGAGCAAGCAGCGCAAAAAGAATCAGGTTATATTATCTTACTTTGGTGACAAAGAAGATCAAACCATACAACCAGAAGAAGAAAACAAAGTCAAAGCTCCTACATCCAAAACTTCCAAGAAAAATATGAATCAGTCCCAGGCCTTGGAAGAGCTCAAAAGGGTTTTTGAGAAGCAAGTAAGAGAAGTAGAGGAAAAATTGGAAAGAGAAATGAGAGTGATGCAAGAAAATCATGAAAAGCAAGTAAACAGCTTGCTAAAGGAGACCCAAAAAAATACTGAAGAAAATAACACCTTAAAAAATAGCCTAACCCAAATGGCAAAAGAGGTCCAAAAAGCCGATAAAGAAAAGAATGCCCTAAAGAGCAAAATTGGACAAATGGAAAAGGAAGTCCAAAAGATTACTGAAGAAAATACTTCCTTAAAAATTAGAATAGAGCAGTTGGAAGCTAGTGATTTTATGAGAAATCAAGACACTGTAAAACAAATCCAAAAGAATGAAAAATTAGAAAACAATGTCAAATGTCTCATTAGAAAAACAACTGACCTGGAAAATAGATCCAGGAGAGAGAATTTAAAAATTATTGGACTATCTGAAAGCCATGATCAAAAAAAGAGCCTAGACATCATCTTTCAAGAAATTATCAAGGAAAACTGCCCTGATATTTTAGAACCAGAGGGCAAAATAGAAATGGAAAGAATCCACCAATCTCCTCCTGAAAGAGATCCCCAAAGGAAAACTCCTAGGAATATTGTAGCCAAATTCCAGAGTTGCCAGGTCAAGAAAAAAATATCACAAGCAGCCAGAAAGAAACAATTCAAGTACTGTGGAAACACAATCAGGATAACACAAGATTTAACTGCTTCTACATTAAAGGACTGCAGGGCATGGAATATAATATTCCGGAGGTCAAAGGAGATAGGATTGGACCAAGAATCACCTACCCAGCAAAACTGAGTATAATTCTTCAGGGGAAGAAATGGTCATTCAGTGAAATAGAGGACTTTCAAGCATTCTTGATGAAAAGACCAGAGCTGAATAGAAAATTTGACTTTCCAAAACAAGACTCCAGTGGAAAATGAAGGGTAAACAGGAAAGAGAAATCATAAGAGACTTATTAAGTTTGAATTGTTTACATTCCTGCATGGAAAGATGATATTTATAACTCATGAGACCTTTGTCAGTATTAGGGTAGTTGGAGGGAAAAAATTATATGTATATATATATGGATAGATAGATAGATAGATAGGTAGATAGATAGATAGATAGATAGATAGATAGATAGATAGATAGATAGATAGATAGATAGATAGATAGATAGAGGGCACAGGGTGAGTTGAAAATGAAGGGATCATATCTGGAGAATAAAATTAAGGGGTGAGAGAGGATTATACTAGGAGAAGGAGAAAGGGAAAGGTAGAATGGGGTAAATTATCTCACAAAAAAAACAGAAAAGAAAAGGCTCTTACAGTGGAGGGTAACCAGGGGAAGGTGAGAGGAAATGAGTGAATCTTATTCTCATAGGATTTGACTTAAGGAGGGTATAACATATACACTCAATTGGTATGGAAATCTGTTTTACCCTACAGGAAAATAGGAGGGGAAGGGGACAAGAGAGTAGGGGGATGATAGAGAGGAAGGCAGATTGGGAAAGGGGGTAATCAGAAGCAAATACTTCTGAGGAGAGACAGGGTCAAAAGAAAAAATAGAATAAATGGGGGGTGGGATAGCATTAAGGGAAATAGAGTTAGTTTTTCACAGCATGTCTACTATGGAAGTGTTTTGTATAACTGCACAAGTATAGCCTATATTGAGTTGCTTGCCTTTTCAATGAGGGTGGGTGGGGAGGGAGGAAGGGAGAAAATTTGGAACCCAAAGTTTAAAAAAAACATGTTTAAAAAAATGTTTTCATATGCAACTGGGAAATAAGAAATACAGGAAATGGGGTACAGAAATCTATCCTGCCCTACAGGAAAATAGAAGGGGAAGAGGGGGAGAGATAGCAGGGAAAGCAGACTAGGGGAAGGGGCATTCAGAATGCATGACATCTTGGGATGGGGGGAGGGGTGAGATGGGGTAAAAATTTGGAACTCAAAATCTTGTGGAAGTAAATGTTGAAAACTAAAAATAAAAACCTCTAAGGAAAAAAAAAAGAAATTTGAAAGTTTAAATGAGGGTTGGGTTAAGTGGGGTGGGGGATGAAGGTGAGGGAAAAGTAAGTTCTGCTTTGGACATTTCGAACTGGAGATGCTTTTAGGATATCCAGAACGAATTACCTGATAGGAAGGTGGTGAAATGGACTGACATTCAGGAAGGAGACTAGGGAGTAACTAGAGAGATCTGGGAGTAATCTCTACGTAGATGATTATTAAAGCCATGGAAGCCTATTTAGCTAGCAAGTATATAGACAGAAGAAAGTCCAGGGCACAACTTTAGATTAAACCCTGCATAGGAGATGGTGGTGAGATAGGATGAATTAATAATGAGCCAGATAAAGGAAACTCCAAAAATGTACTGGGACAGGTTTGTTTAGTCATTTCTCAGTCATGTTTGACTCTTTCTAGGCTCTTTCTGGGTTTTCTTGGCAAAGATATTGGAATGGTTTTCTATTTCCTTCTCCAGTTCATTTTACAGATGAGCAACTGAGGCAAACAGGATAAAGTGACTTGCCCAGGGTCACAGAGCTAGTAAGTGTATGAAACTAGACTGAAACTCAGGAATGTGAGTCTTCCTGACTACAGGTCTGGCATTTTATCCACTGTGCCTCTTGGCTGCCCCACTGAAACAGGTAGGAAGAGAATAAAGACACCAGGATCATAAAACTTTAGAGATAATAGAAGGCTATTGAATAAAAGGAAACTAATGTTTTAAACAGCAAAAATTACAAATGTAAACTATCTCTCTCTCTCTCTCTCTCTCTCTCTATATATATATAATATATATATATTCCTTTTTCTATTTTGAAATCAGCTTTTTAGATTTGTTGAAAATCATGAATTAAAATTTTCTATATTGCTAAATATGGGGAAATGAATTTGGCCTTTTAATGCATAAGTTTACATTTAACTTAAGATTTTTGAGAAATGTTTTGTTAATTACAGTGCAACAGGAGACTGGGAAAGCAGCAAGCAAAATGTCTTCTGACAAGACTACCATTTGAAGAAGCCTTGAATATATGTTGATATAAATCAATCCATGTAGTACTGTACATCCCCTGACAGGGTCAGAGCTCTAACTAGATCAGTTGGCTGACATCAGTGTTGATGGTCTCTGACAACCTTAGGAATTCTATCTCTGCAGAGTTAGTCTCACTTGTTCAACAGAAATTAATTACCAGAAAATGTGCTTCAATGAACTTAGCATCATATAGAAGAAACTATCCTAGAGCCTAGCATTTGTAAAGGAAAGGCAACATCAAAAGAGACAAGCCTAGCCAAGATATTTTATTCTGTTTACTGTTTTTCTTTGATGTGGTAATAGTTTAATTAAATAATAGGAGGGGGAGAGCACAAGGAAGAAACTAGGAAAAGCAGATGTTTTATTTATAAAAATATTAACACTTTAATATTAACATCAAGATTTAATAAAAATAGGTCATAGTGGGCAGCCAGACTCTAAGTCACAGTCATTTCTACTAGTTTGTAAGATAATGACTACCTTCATGACATTGGGCATGTCACTTAACCTTCCTAAGTTTCAGTTTTCTCATTCTTTAAAATGAAAGAGTTAGATAATCTTTCCAACTCTAGATATATGATTTATTTAAAATAAAATATGACTATAAATCTTTCAAGTAAAAAAGGAATATGACTCTCCTAGATTGTTCAGGTTAATTTTCCTGAGTATAGTTCTTAGCTTACTTATGTTCCTGTATTAACAATATCAGGGTTTCAGTTCATCTTCAGGAAGTCCTCTATCACATAAACCACTTGTGAATTTACAGAAGGATGAGGACATGAACAAGGGCCGTACAGGTTGAGCCAGCATGGACATGTAGTGATCGGCATTACTAGAGGAAATACCCACATGGATAAGTTCACAGATCAGTGGTGGAAGTGAAGTTAAAGTAAGTACCAAAAACAACACAAAGCTATCGCGTTTCCACATATGAAGATGAGAATTGAGGTAGTTCATTCACTCAGACACACCCAAAGTGATTGATACATCAAACTTCTTTCTTTCACAAAATAACAGATTCTCAGCTATTGATTATATGCATTCTTTTTTTTTTTTTGGCAATTGGGATTAAGTGACTTGCCCAGGGTCACACAGCTAGTAAATATCAAGTGTTTAGTCTGAGGCCAAATTTGAACTCAGGTCCTCCTGACTTCAGGGCCGGCGCTCTATCCACTGTGCCACCTAGATGCTGCAATTATATGCATTCTTAAAACAGTGATCTTAGTTTTAGGATACGTGAGAAAGACACGAAGAAAAATAAATAAGATGAAACAAAGAAATGCAGAAAACACATTCAGTAGGGAAATAGGTTGAAAACAAATTCTTCAGAAGTCTGAAATATGGAAAAATGGCAACATCATTAGTTTTTTTGTTTGTTTTTTGTTTTTGCTTTTGTTTTTGTTTTCTTGTTATAGCAATGGACAATTAGTTATAAAAAATACTCATATATGTGAGCAATTAATTCCTCAACTGAGATAAATGTTTACTCTTTTTGAAGGCACAATATAATTTATTTGGCTTTTATAACCCTTTATAACTTGATACCTTTCCATCATTACAGTTTTCTTATACTTAATACCATTCATATACTTTTATCCAGTGACTTTTACCTCATTGCTCTTATTCAAAACAGACACTCCATCTCCTCACTCAAAGCATTTTCACTGGCCATCTACAAGGGCTGTGTGAGCAAAGGGGTTCAGTCACTCCTTGGTAGGGTTAGGGGTGTAGCCCAAGCATGCAGTCGCAACTCACTGCTCCCCTGGAAGCATACCATGCGGAGTTCTATCCTCCCTTAAGAAACAAAACTTAAACTGAAGTGAGCAAAGGAGATGGTTACTTATGGTTCTAGCAAGAAGCGGGGTGTGTGTGGGTAGCACCCCCAAAAAAAGACACACCCCGCCAGCCGCCAGAGCAAGCCTTTTATGTAATCAATTCCTTCTTGTCCCTCCCTTCAGAGCCGGGATTGGTCCCTGCTCTTCTGGGTTAAAATCTTCCTGATACTCCCACTTCATAACATGTCCCTGCTCCCGCTAACATATGAAATGTGCCTAGTTCTGTGCTATTGCTCCCCTCTGGGCCGAGAAGTTAGTATTAATGAGTCCATTAATACATGCACACTCTAAGTAAAGCTTAACTTTTGTCGTAGTTCCAGCCTCTTTAACCAAACAACCAATTTCATCCACTTTTAGCCAGTTCTAGTACCTCTGACCTAGAGCTACCTTTTCTCTCAATTTCCTTATATGGAAATATAATTGCTTCTTACCTCTCGCAGCTAGAATGCTCTTCTTGCTTATCTCCTTCCTCCAAGTCATAGCTAGTTCCTTTTCTGGAAAAAAGCCTTGCCTAGTCCTCTCTAATCTTAGTGCTTCTCTCTGGGATTGTCCCCAATTATTTATATGTACACATATGTATATATTCACACATGCATTATTTGCCTTTTACTACATATACATATATGTAAATATACTTATATACACATATGTATATACTTATAAATACCTACCTACATATACATATATGTATATATTTACATGTATATGCATGTACACATGCATGCATATATGTGTACAATATGTTTGCACATGTGTATATATACTTACATGTATACCCACATATATGTACATACACACATTATTGTTCTTGGCATATAGTAGATGCTTAATAAATGCTTGGTGCCTAACATTTTATCAGGATGCTTAGGTGATTTCTTAATTGATATTCCTACAATCAATTAAATGCCCACTTTAGTATGTTAGATGCTGAATATTCCTTGGAATGTTTAACTATGGCTATTCCCTGTTTCAGTGTCAGTAAATAACTTTTTTTATTTGTTTAGTATGCTTTATTTCAGGCAGCTAAAAAATAAAATTCTCCAGTCCTAAAAATTCCTCACTGCTGGCAACAATGTATTCCACAGTTAATTTTCCTGAAAAAAAAAGTCCCCCACTATTTCACCCTTCCTTTCAGTTCTTCAGCACAGTTGTGTGTAGCTACTAATTTTCACTTTGAGAATCTACAGGAAAAGTGACAACTTGAGTAGCAGAAAAAGCTTACTCCCTTTATTACACTTTACCTGTTCATTACCTAACTTTAAAAGAAAACCTCCCACTTCCCACACACACAGCACACAGACTGTGATATTTTCCTGATGATAAAAAAAAACAAAACAAAACCAGTCAATAATTATTCCCAATGGTAAACAATAGCTAAAACTATCACTTGGACATTTGAGAGGAAGATTGTTAGTATCAATAAGTAGGATCTTATGATATTTGTAGAAGACAAACAACTGCTATAAACACAGGCTGTCTTGACATCTTCTTGATGTTTTCACCTCACATGTCTAGAAGTCTTTTCTGAGATTATTTGACTGCTTCTTTACGTCTGTATTTCTCTATTTTCTTTCTCTATGTGGGCTCATGTAAACACATAAACTTTGGGCTCCTTGTTATTTGAGTCCTACAAGACAAGAGGGGCACATAACTATGTGATTGCTTTCTCTGTTTTCAACCAGAAAAACACATTAAATTGATTTACAAGCTTAGCCCAAATCCATCATTTTAAAAAGAAGGAAACTGAACCTCAGTGAGAAGTGGCATGTGTAAGGTCACCCAGGCAGACAATGCCAGAATGGGATTGGAACACAGATCCTCAGAATGTATATCCTTCAAACTAATTGTTTAGCTGTACCTTTCACTTTCCACATCTCTGTTTTTTATTATTTGGATGCAGATTTGAAAAGACCAAAGCTCCACTTATAGGGAATCTTGATGCTCTGTGTTTAAACTATGTCTGACATAGAGTAGGTATTTAATAATTGCTTGTTGCCTCACTGAAATATTAATAGAATGATGATATATCTGTAAAACCAATTAATTCAATAGAAAGTTTGTTAATTGTTTGGAATAATGTAGTCAAAAATTCGCTACTGATTTATTTGTCCAGTTTTTTTTTAAATTCTATATTTGTACAATGTAGCTGAAACCTAATTACAGTACTTGATATTAAAGAGCATGTGATAATAAGTTAAACTTTTTCAAATTAAATATTAAAAAAAAAGTCTTGGGATAGCTAGATGATGCAGTGGATAGAGTACCAGCCCTGGAGTCAGGAGGACCTAAGTTCAAATCCAGCCTCAGACACTTGACACTTACTAGGTGTGTGACCCTGGGCAAGTCACTTAACCCCATTGCCTAGCCAAATAATAATAATAATAATAACAAAAAAAACCCTTCACATTATTATAAGGGTTTAAGATTTAATTAGATGTTATTCTTGCAAAGAATTTATATTTGGCACTATTTTAGGGTTTTAAAACAAGGGAGAGAGAAATAGATTTTTGATTGATTTGAAAGGACTTTAAATAAGTTATTTTTTTCTTATTATTTGCCAGGATTCCTCCTTTCATTCAGGTTATTACTTTTCTTTCCCCTTTCCTTCCTTTCCTCCTTCTTTCTCTTTTTTCTTTCTTTCCTTCCTTCTTTTTTTTCTTCCTTCCTTCATTTCCTTTCATATGAGAGATGTTCAAAGATAGAAACGAAGGAACTTTACAATTGAATAAATATGGTGGAAGCAGACAGAGAAAGAATGAAGCATTGAGAATTATACCTAGGTTGTGATCTTGGGTGATTGGGAGGATGGTGGTACTTTCAGTAGGAACAGAAAAGTAAGGAAGAAATAAGTTTTGCGGGGAGATAAGCTCAGTGTGAGACTTGTCAAGTACTGGGAGGTTAGGGTGCTTCTGGTGGTATTAATATTTATGTCAAAATCCCCTAATATGATGACAGGAGTGAGGGAAGAGAGAAAGACTGTGAGCCAGGAAAGGAACTCATTGAGGAAGAAAGGAGAGCATCTGGAGATCTGCAGACAATAGTCACTAGAATTTTTTTTTAGGTAATAAATATGAATTGAATGAATGTGAAACAAATAGAAATTAGTCAATTATGGTTATAGATGCAGAGCCAATAAGTGGCACTGGGGAATATGGAATATTCCAAATCTTTTATTTCAACCAATGAGTTGGAAACTATGAGTGAAAGTACAACCAAAAAGGACTACAAAGGGTCTACAGGGAAGGGGCATTATTGGGAGGGAGGCAGGTCTCACTAAAAGCAAAAAGATGGAGGAAATTAAAATGTTTTCCATTTTCCAAGAAAGCAACTAGTGTTCAGGATGTATCTTTCTTTCTTTGAATCCATTGAGAATCATATTTATTCCTCTTAGTACCTACTATAATACACGGTCTTGTATATATGTGGTAAGGAGGTACCTTACCTTCTTAGGAGTGAAGAACTCAGACTCTTGATTGTGTTTAGTTGACTACCACTCAGTATTTTTATTTTAATGTTTCTACATTAGGTAAGAAATTAGGCCTGAAAATTAATCAAGTTATAAAATTTTGGCACTAGAGGAGGATTTTGAGAAGTCATTCATTCTGTGCCCTTTGAAATATTGATAATGATATTCATTCTAGTAACTTGGAACCTTCACAGCTACTAGGTAAGGGCAATTTTGTAGCAAAAAGTCCTTGAACTATAGAATATAAGTGCAGAAGGGATACTGTGAAATTCTCTTCCATCTATCCCTCCAACTTGAACACAGCTTGGTTGCAATTATATAATCTAACTTGAGCAATACATTGATATGCTTGGTTTGGGTTAGCCCCTTCCAAACTTGACTTGGGCAGCTAAGTGGTGTAGTAGATAGAATACCAGATGTGTGACCCTGGGAAAGTCACTTAACATTGTTTGCCTTCATTTCTTCAGCTATAAAATGAGTTGGAAAAGGATATAGCAAACCATTCCAGTGACTTTTCCAAGAAAACCCCAAAGAGGATTATGAAGTGTCACACATTACTGAAAAACAATTAAACAACAAAAACCTCTCTTGGAAAGTGATTAAAGAATGATATATGTGCAAGGATATAATGAGGTGTATCATCCAGATCCTGGTTACCTGTAGGATTTTGGCCCTGCACAGATTGGCTTAACAAATCCCATATAGTGTTTCCTTTGTGCATTTCTCCAGGGAAATGACAAAGTTTTTGCTCAAGAGGAAGCGTACCGAATAGATACCCATATATCTATGGATGGTGGAAAGGGAGTACATTATGTGTATTTTGTCCTGCTTTAAGCTAATTGGATTACAATAGGGGAACAGCTGCTGAAGAAACCAGTGTCAAAATTACCCTAGATATACTTATTACAAGAGTGTCTGTGAGTACGCACCTGCCTCTGACAGCTGATGAGAACTACCTGGAAAGAAATGGGAACTTCAGGTAAAGAGCTTTTATTGCATTTTATTGAATTGTTATAGGCAGGATACTTAGGAGATTTAAGTACATTAGTTATAAAAAAGCAAAAACCTCAAAAAGATACTCTATATTTTGTTTACTCAGTGATTTTTCATCCTGTTTTCAGAACCAAAAAGCTGAAGAGTTAAGTAATATGTTCAATTCTGTGCATATTAGGAAGAGACCAAGAACTGAATCCTACATAACTGGTTTGTACTCTATTGTTTTACCATATCAGTCTATTCCTGTCTTTTAGTCAGTGTTTTTCTTAGGTAGAAAATCAACAGGACCATAAGAAGTGCTTTCTTTATTTTAATAATGATTCCTGACATATCAGCTTAGGTGCTTTCCCCAAATATAGTAACCACATAGCCAAAGCAAAATCAATAAAGAATATTCATTTTATCTTATCTTTTTCATTCTTTGAGAAGATCCACATTCCATTCCCCAAATTACTTCACCTGGCTTTAAACATTAAGATTGTTTTTAGTTCTTTCGCCATTATATTGTCGATTTTTATTTTAGAAAAGAGAATACTTGGAGAAGTGACAAGATTATTTAAAATATTTGAAGAGCTGACATCTGCAAGTGGGACTAAGCTTATCCTGTTAAGCCCCAGAGAGCAAAACAGAGCAATTGGTTGAGTTAGAGGAAGACAGGCTTAGTTTAATAAAAGGAATAAATGACTCGTGATTAGAGTGGATAGTAAAAAGAATAAGCTGCTTATGTGGTGGTAAGTTAAGAGATCTTACATTTAAATGTGAAAGGGAACTTAAAAGCTATCCATCTCAATTCTCTCATTCTTTATACAAGGCAACAGAGGCCCAGATAAGTTGTGACCTATTCAGTTTCATTTAGGTAGTAAAACAATTGTCAATGAAGTTGTTAAAGAAGGGTTAGATGACCAATGATCAGGAATGCTGTCATGGACTTAAATTGTCAAAGAGTTTTATTATGTGATTTCAGTGTTTTCATCCACTTCTAGTACTCTATGAGTGTATTATGCTATAGCTTGTGTAGAGTATATTCAAAAAAGTTCACTACCTACTTTAATATGACCTTATTGACCAACTGAAAAAAAAAAGGATTGTTCTTCTGGTACAAAGGTGACATTTTAATCCATCACAAAGATGAAAAGAAAAAAAAAAGAATACATGATCCAGAGCATGAAATTTCCTTTCCTTAATTAAGCATCTAAAGGACTCATGAGTTTTTTTTAATTGTTTACACAGAATGTCATCATGATACATAGCTGGGGTTTTGCATTTCCTTTTAACAGCTAAATCCCAGGGAGCAGAGAGGACCAATTCTACTGCAAGCAATATCTCAATAGGTTTGTTTCCTTTTATTTTTATTACATTACTCATCATAAGTGATATCTATAATCCTACTAATGAAATTAGGTCATATCAGAAACAGCAGCTACCAAAAAGGGAAATAATTTGCATTGTCATTAATGTTTTAGAGATAATCTTAACTTTTCAAGCAGAGCTTTAAGTGTCTCTGTATTTCTCTGATTCCTTAATTTTATGTGCATTTATTTTCCAGAGTGAAATGCCCAGTCTTTCTCCATTTCCCCAGATATCTTTCCCTTTGAGGTTTAAATATCAGCACACTATCACATATTCAAATACAAATTTGAAGTAGGAATTTTTTTTTGCTATTAATAAACTACCTCTGGTAGAATTTGGTGCATTTCTAAAGGAGGTGATTGTTTAAGCTTGAATGAATTGCTGAGCCATCCTGTCTGTGGTTCACTGGATTATAGACCAAATTCACTTGGTGATATAAGCCTTGTGAAATAATAGCATGGCTTGGTGTTGCATTCCAACCTGACTAAAAATATGTCACAATAGCCCTGACATCACATAGCAATGTGCATCTTCTTCTACAAATAAATTATGGAAGAATAGAAAAAAATACTCTGTAGCATTAGCTTAAATTATATGAGCCTTCAGAACTGATCACAACAATGGACATTCACATCCATGTCACTTGATTGACAAAATATCCATTTATTTCCATTTTTCCTTCTGAACAAAAGAATATACAGAACCATGTTTAAGAGACAGTCTTCAACATCTGTACATGAGTGTCAGCTAAACTGCCAATAGATTTCTTGACAAATGTGATCAACATCTTACTGCCAAGGCACTCTGGGCTGTTTTACATAACAAAACCAAATATACCCCAGGACAGTGCCATGTACCCACTAAGCATTGAATAACTAGAAATAAATTAACAATGGCCACATAGGCACAACCAAGGGAGAACTTTTATATTCTTTGTTTTTTCCCCTAGTTTTCAATATAATCAAATTTTCACTTTGGGCTTTTTTGCCGCATATTTTCTGGGGATTTTCTTGGAATCAGCTCCTTTAAATGAAATGCAACCAAAATGACTAGGAGATACACATTTTTATTGTGCTATATATTATTAGATAAATTCCACAGTGGGGAACCAAAAGAGGAATAATGAAACAGAGAGCCTGAACACTATAATCTTGACCTTTTGTATTAATGGTACATTCTGTACAAGATAATAGACTACACTTAAAATATGGTTCTCTCAAAGAATTGCATTGCTTCCTCAGAATGTGGTCTGTTCCTGGGGTTATGCTAGCAGGTTGTTTCCTTTAAAGAATTGTTGGATTTTTTGTTTGGTTTTTGGGTTTTTGTTTGTATGTTGTTTTGTTTTTTATTTTGTTTTTTGTTTCATTTTGGTATGTTTTTTTTTTTCTTTGTTTGTTTGGTTCATTGGTTGCTTTAGATTTCTCTATTTCTGCTTCCTCAGGGTAGAAATCCATTATCAATTTCATTGGAAATTGAATGTAATATAGATTGTTTATTCAAAATTTGGCATTCTATATCAGCAGATGACAAGGTTAACTATCAGAATACAATAGTTGATATATTGTTAAAGACTGGTCTATTTATCCAAATTCTCTCATCTTTCAGGGTCCAGAGAACCTTATTTATCTTAGATAGGGATTGGGATTTGAAATGATGATTTCATTTTCATTTCCTGGACAAGGAAATTCCTACCAACACAAGTTAGAATATTCTCTGCAACTTAATGCCTCAGAGAGTTACCTATAACACTGGCACACTTACTATGGGTCCCCCAACAAATATGTATCAGAGGTAGAACTTGAAACCAGATTTTCCTGGCTTCAAGACCATGATGCCAAAGTGCCTCTCACTGCTGATCAGAGATATTAGTATTAAGGATTAAAGGGACTTCAAAAATATAAAATCACTGAATTTCAAGTATTGAAGGACCTCTTTGCTCATCTTGTCCAAAAGATAACTAATATTAATCATCTCTATTACATACCTAAAAAAGAGGTGACCCGTTCTTTACTTAAAGACCTTTAATGATAGGGAATATATTGTATCTAGAGACAAGGCTATTCTCCTTTGGGGTAGATCTCTTCATTAAAGAATTTTACCTCACATCAAAACTGAATTAAATTTTCTGTAACTTCTACCCCTCCCTCCTGATTCTTCCTTCTAGAGAAAAACAAAACTCCATATTGAAAGTCATACAAGTCCTGGAAGACAATAGTCGGTTGAACATGTCCTCTTCTTCACCACTACCCTTTCTTTAGAATAAACATTGCTCAGTTGTAGTTTGTGATGTTACTTTCACTGGACAAATTCAATTTCTAGTCTAATCAGTTGAAAATGGAATAAATGATGATGAATTTTGAGTTTTAATTAAAGGTGAAAGATTGTAATGTCTGAGATGGAAGGTCACTATCACAATGAACCACATAAATCATTTTTGTGCACTTCATTTTGTAAAATGTCATATATAATAGTTATATAGAATATTATAAAAGTAAAATATAGCTGATCTTTATATTTTATAAAAGGAAACTAAGTGGGTGAGATACAAAGAATTGTGAAGTGCAATGCTTAGGATGCTTAGCTGAGAACATAACAGAGACAGTAAAAATTCTGGAGACCTCACATTATGGATTATGTGAGGAAAAATTAAGTACAGAAGCTAAGTGGGGATAAGGAGCCCCCATCCAGTTTCACATGCCTTTTTTTTAAAGAGAATAATTGATTCAGTTTTAATACAAGTTAAGAATATTTTCACTCCTCAGCTCAGACTTACTGTACTAAATCTACTTTATTTGAGTCCACTATGCTGGGAAATGCAGAGAGACTTTCACTAATTGACTGACAGGTCTGGTCTGTGAAGCCTAGCTCTGGGGCATACACACTATAATTCCACCTCAGAGTCCCCAGCATGTGCATTTGTGGAAAATCCTGATGTTGCAGGCATCCACACTGCCAGATTCCATTAACTTTCCTCTACTCTAAAATTGCAATATACAGTGGGAGAAATTCAGTATTTTTACTCCCCACTAGTAAAAGCATCTTATTGGACTTTGCTATTTAAAGTTCCCAGAAGAGAAGTAGTTCCTTCATTTCCACAACTTCTACAAACCTTGGGGATACTTGTTTTGAAAGAACAAATAACCTGCCAACACACCTTATGTCATACAGTCTGTATCATGAACCTGTTGTCAAGATCATACACCCTTTCCCAGAAAAGATGACTATTTGGAATGAGCCCTTCCCTTAGTTTGAAGATATTTTTTTCAGTGAAATACTCCACACCTAAACTGCTCCCCTTCACCATGTCCGTCTGTCATGCAGTAACTTCTTTAGCTAAAATATCAAGGCAGACAACAATCCTGGGTAGGATCAACCTGCAGGGAAACATAGACAGCACTTATTCTACCACACCTCATGCTATAAATCCTACAGCACTGCTCTCTCAGCCTTGAATTGTTTCTCTTGGACATTTTAGAGTCTAGTGTTGTTTATCCCTCTCATACCCCCACATCCCCAACCCCCCACCCTCAGCTTTATGGCAAGGATTTAGATGTATTACACTTGCCACAATAAATTACATATCTTCTACTTGACCCAAATGGCTATTGGTCTCCTAATACCATTGGCCTATGCTCAGCATTTCCCAATGTTTCTTCTAGGAATTAGTAGGAAATAATCTACTTCAACACTGCAGGGACAAGTCCTTTAACAGATTAAAAACATCACTGACTTTTTAAAAAGTCTACGTCAATTGATGGATAAAAAAGAAGTCATGAGCATAAAGCTTTTACTTTTTTTCTTCTGCTTCAGTCAACTTCACTTATCCATAGTGTCAGGAAACAAACGACCCTCCAGCTGCTTGTCAATCATCAGTCATTCACTCCCTTCAAATGTCACCTTTTCTTGGGTCTATCTAAGGAGTCTTAGGCAGTAGTAATTTCATTTCTTGTTTGCATTCTTCCTTGCTGTTCACAAAAGCTGTTACTGTAATTTCACATTTGGTTTTCTTCTACAACTGTAGAGTCAGCCATGCAATCCAACAAACTTTTGAAAACTCTTTTAAATATCTATTTTAATTATAATGTTTAATGACCATTACATATAACTAGATAAAGATTTTCTAATACTTCATTATTTGTTTCAACTATTCTACCTAAGAATTAAAACATTTTGCTTCTCCATTTAAATTAATCAAATGTTTATTAGAAGGCATGTGCTAGGGCAATGGGAATGACAAAAGTAGTATAAGAAATTGCCTTTACCCCCAATGAGCTTACAATCTAACATGCCTGAAACAACTTCAGAAAATTAATTAACTGCCAAGAGAAAAGGCATTGGCTGTTACTGTAACGGGGGATCAGATGAGAGAAAAATTATTGAGAAATGCCACTTGGAAGAAATCTGAGTTGGATCTTTTTTTATTGTGTTAGATTTTATCAGGTGGAAAAGAGGAAAGAAGGAATCTTTGAGAAAAAAGCAGAGCAGAAGGAAAAAATCGTATCATGTATGCAAGAGAGTCTGCTGGAAGAAGTCCAAGCATTGTGAAGTAGCGGGAAATAAATTTAGATAGTTAAATGTGGCTCCAGCTTCTGGAAAGGCTTGCATTCTATAAAAGGGAATTTAAACTTGGAGCAGTAAACAATGAGGAGCCACTAGGTTTTTCATTAGGAGTGATACAGTGGAAATAGTAGTTAAGAAAGATAATCTTAGTAGTAGTAGTAGTAGTATGCACCATCAATTAGAGTAAGAAAAGTCAGAAATAAGGAGTAAGTAGGAAGCAGTTGCTGCAACTGGAATCCAAAGTGACAATGTTTGGACTAGGATGGTAGCAATGGAACACAGAAAAATGTAAAAAAGTTCTGAGAGACATGTAAAAGGAAAGATGATAGGATGTCATTATAGACAATATGATAAATCACCATTCTTTGTACTCCACCATGTTCAGTACTACCAGGTCTTGAAGAACACTTTGATCACCAATAACTTGATCAACCATACCATTAAACTGCCCTCTATATCTGAATACAAAGCATATGGGGCACAACAGGCTACTGGGTGACATCAATACGGGGAAAAATCAATCCAATAGTGATACCTTCCTTCACCATAGAGGGGCAGTGTGGGTTTGGGTAGGGCAGATTAGGGGCTATGGAAAGCTGCCTATTCAATTCCCAGGATGTTCCATCCATGTCAGAAATCCTCAGGAAACTCCTGGGTTTCTTAAGTAGTTAAATGTGTAAAGCTCTAAAGGAGGAAAATCTGGTAATAAATTGGTAGAAATAAAGAATAAAATCCCCAAACTACTGCAAACTATTTAAATTAATGGGGGGTCCTCCATGTTAGAATGTTATCTATATTCTGTGACTCCATCCTTATCACCCTAGGGCAACTGCATGTGACCCCCAAAATTCTAGCACATATCATTTAAATATATTTCACTGGCTTGGCACAACACTGATGTTCACAAATTCATTGCAGGTAAAAGAGAAATTTGAAGTCAGTTAGTCCCAAATCCTTCACTTTATGGTTGAACGCCATGATTTGCCCAAATTCACACAGAGAGTTAAACGTTGTGCTACATAGGAAAATTCAGGACTCTGGTCCTTCTCCAGTTGCCTTTATAAACTAATCTGAGGCCTAGGCTCTCCAGGATTCCTCATCACCAAGACCTGATAGATGTTTATCTCATTAGGCACAGCTCCAGAACTTTTGTTTATTTGTTTGAGATGACCTTCCTACCTCACCCAGGCTGGAAGAACAGCAGTTATTCACAGGCCCAATTTCAATACTGATTAGCAGAGAAAGTTCAACCTGCTCTATTCCAACCTGGACTCCTTTTTTTCCTTAGGTAGGCTGGTGGCCTTCCCTTTCAGGCGCTCAACATATAGGTACCAGATGCTTAGAGTGGATACTTAATTGGCTTTAGCCCAGCTACTCCACAGAACTCCTAAACTGAAGCAGTCTTATCAATCTCAGCCTCCACAGCAATAGGACTACAGGCGCGTGCATTGCTTAGTCAGGACAGAACTTCTTTGAAAAAGAAAATAAATAAATCAATGAATGAATGAATGAATAAATAAATAAAGGCAATTTAGGCTTTACCATGATTACCAGAACCTGAATGCAGTCATATTGAGGAAGTCCAGTAGAAGGGAAAGAGCTGGATTTGAATTTTCAAATGATAAGGGTTTGAATCCCAGCCCCCCTACCTCCTATCTGTTTGGTCTTGGGTAAGTCACTTAACTTGCTTATACCTCAGTTTCCTAATCTGTCAAGCAGTAGATTTGGACTCAATAATCTCTGGATTCCTTCCAACTCTGAATCTATGATCTTATTATCTTTTATATTAGGATCCAGTGATAGTGGCAAGAGTAGAACAACTATATGCCTAGATTACTTGAGTATACAACTTTTCACAGTTTTTAGTAAATTAAATGTAACCTTGAAGCTAGAATTAGAGAATCAATGATGGAGACCTCTTTAGGTGTGTTGAAGAGAGGAGCGTAGATGGAGAATAGCAGAGTGAGAGTCAGTTCATCATGACGTTGGGAAGAAGTTAGGGCTAAGCACTTGGGATTTTGTAGTTCTGTGCAGTCTGAGAATATGCCATAAAGAGCTTTGATTGTAGGAACTTGGAAGAATGACTTGAGGGAGTAGATGATGAGAGGATTCAGAGAGGATTTGACTGAGGATTTGGGAGGAATATAGGGGAGTGAGGAGAGTGAATGCTAGAGAAAGTGTGATGCTGGCAAGCTTCTGCTATTCACTAAGCTCTGATTGAAGGGGGACTGTGTAATGGAGTATCATCTCCCCACCCTGCCAGCCATATTGATTTTGGGAAGAGTGCTAGGGGAAAAATAACAAATAAACTTGATTTTGTATATCTTATTTTTAACCATGAAAGCACTGACATGTAGCCTCTGTACAGAAAAAGGAAATGTAGTGTCCTTGAAACAAAATGTAGAAAATAAACTGAATGAAATAAGCATCGTGAGTGAGTCCATAGCCTCTGTTCTTAAGTTAGGATCTATTGGATCAGCTGGTGAAAGCCAGAATCTTCACAAAACTAAATCTGAATGGATGTTTATAACTTCAATTGGGCTAAGTGAGCAATGAGTCACAAGGCTGCCTTTCAGATATTGTGTGGGCACCCAGTGAAGGTGCCCTATAGGCACCTAGGACCCTAACCCTATCACCACTCTTATAGAAAATAGATAGATAGATAGATAGATAGATAGATAGATAGATAGATAGATAGATAGATAGATAGATAGATAGAATATTTATTAGCACTTTTATGTGCCAGGAACTAATTTAATTTCTAAGGATAAAAACAAAAACAACAAAAAAAAAAAACAAGCATTCAAGACAGTCTCTGCTCTCAAAGATCATATATTCTGTTGGGGAAGACAAAACATAAAGAAGACCTGGAAAGGGATAAGTCTTCAATCATGCAAACAGGAATTTACATTCTAATAAACTTAGGGGAAGTAAGATGAAGGCTTGGTACTGGGAAAAATTAAGTGAAAATTCACCAATGGGTCCCATGATGGTCCTGGGCAGAGTCCAAATTTCTGATATTAGAATGTACAGAGAGGAGACTGTGGTTTAGAGCTGGTGGCCATGTGTTTTGTCTTCATTTTTAGAATATAAACTTAACAACCAGGACTATCTTGCTTGTATTTGTATCCCCAGCAGTTAGCCTGGTGCATGGAAAATAATTGGAATGGCATACTTTTTTCCATTCAGTTGTAAAGGAATTTGAATGTGAGGTGAGCAATTTGGTTATTCTGTGATCTTTTTTGAACTGATCCATATCATATGCTACGAAATCTACTGGATTCAGGGGAAAAAAATGGACCTGGGTCACTCTGTCACAGGTTGGCATATGTCTTTCATGTACGTTAACCTGTTTTGTTGTCAATAAATTATAACATGGTAAATTCTGTATGAAACAGCATTTCATAATGGATAGAGTTAGTCTCAGAGTCCAGAAGACCTGGCTTCAAGTCCCATTTCAACATATACTGACCATGTGACCAAATCACTTAACCCCAGGTAATCTTCACTCTTTATTCCAATGAAATTGCTGTCCATTTAAAAAAAAGTTCCCATGTCTAGGTTCAATATCTCTTCTTTGAATTCAGAAATAAACTATTATACCAGAATAGCTATTCAAGGTCAATAGAACTATGCCATTAGGCTCTGCCTCATTCTTTATATAGATTTATTCTTATAGAAAAAATGATTCAATTTGATTCCTCTAACAAAAAACATTTTATTAAAACAAGAATATATGGGGCAGCTAGGTGACACAGTGGATAGAGCACTGGCCCTGGAGTCAGGAGGACCTAAGTTCAAACACATAATACTTCCTAGCTGTGTGACTCTGGGCAAGTCACTTAACCCCAATTGCCTCACTAAAACAAACAAACAAACAAAGAATATAACTATTAATTAAAAAGTAATGAGATCTAAATTGTAACTTTAAGAAAATAACATTTTAAGAAAGTTTTGAAAAAAAAACAAATAGGTACAATATGGATGCAACCTATACAATCTTCACTGTTTCAACTGTAGTCAAATATGGGCAAACTAATTCTGACTCTGAGTTTTTACTTTTGTTCATTTACATATGTTATCAAAATAGAAAGGCAACTCTGATTGCCTGAACCCAATTCAAGAAACTAGTATTATATTGGAATTGTAGTGGACCTCTGAGATCCTCTACATTAGTTTTCTAATAGTAATTTCTAGAAATAACAGATTTTGCTTAATGAGGTCTAGAATACAGTTAATTTCTATATTATTTTAGGTTTTCACTAGAGTTCTGGTCTTTGAGATACATTCCCTTCTAACTTCATAGTTTTATGTGAGTAAAAGCTTTCAGGATCATATGATTTATATGATCAGACCAATCCCTTTGACAATAACTTTTCAATAAGGATGGGAAAAACAGTATTCTACTAAATAATTCTAATGTTTATTCTACTTCTGTTTATTTTCTGCTTCTAACCCATTTTCTATTCAATAGACCAGTTAAATTTTTATCAGATTTTTTCATGTTATTTTTATTTTCTTTTTTCCTTAACTAATTTCCCAAAAAGGTAAAGTCTTTTGCCCTATTAGCAGAAAAGGGAAAGGTGTTAATAAAAGGAACAGAACTTTTCTTGATCTCAGAAGTAAAATGAAGTGTTGGATTGCATTTCCAAAGATCCTCTTTCCACCTCCTAAATTCCACAGTTCTCTACTTTTAAAGCAACTGTTAAAATAGCTTTAAAATTCATACACAAGTCTCTCCAGGTAAAATGGCTATTTTATTCTTTCTATAAACCTTTTGATTATTGATTAATTAAGTCCATATGCTACAGTGAATCCCAGAATACATTTCTTAGTGGACAGACTGAACAGACAGTTACTTGGTGGCACAATGAGAATTTATTCCCTCAGATCTAAATGTAATTAAAGTTCTAAGAAGCCAAATAGTTCAAATCTCCAGAAATCAAAAGTATAGAACTAAATAAATGTGGAATTAAAGGAAATTTAAAGCATCTCTGAAACTTACCAGAAAAAAAAAGAGATAGGCCTAGAATAAACAATACCAACTCTTGGTTTTGAGAACCTCTTGAGACTCTGGGAAAATATCAAGCAATTTAATAATTGTGATACCTGGTTTCATTTCATTCATTTCTTCTTTCATTCTTCACCTGTCAGTTTGGAAAACGCTGCTTGTTTCTTTGATGAAATCTCTTGAGAGAGAAAGGAAGCAGTGAGGTTTTGGAAATGGAGAGATGCCAGTAATATCTGAATGCTGTACAAAGATCCCTTACCAGGGCTCTCCAGGAAGCCAGACAGCATCCAGGCAGAGGAGAGAGACTAATGACAAGAATGTTCAAAGAAATGGATGGAGACAAGTAAAGACAAAGTGTCTGTGTGGGGAGCAGAGAGAAAACAATCAGAAGACTGAATTTTAGATGCCTTAAATGAAGGAAAGAAATAAAGAAAAATAGACTGGTGAACTTTCAATTATCCAGTTTAAATTTTTTTAAAGTTCTATTTAATAAGAAATTCAAGGATCTTAAAGGTGTCCCTCCTTAATGATTTTTTTCCCTCTTAACCCCCAGCAACTACCATAAAAAATTCAATGTGTGTGTGTGTGTGTGTGTGTGTGTGTGTGTGTGTGCATTCTTTTCTTCTGTACTTTATGTTGCCCGACCGCCCCCTTCAATTTTTTTTGTTTGGCTCATAAAAGTGACCAAGTTGAGAGAATGTGTTGGCAAAACAGTAAAAAAAGAAAAAATTGTTACACATAGGAGAAAAAAAGATAAGAAATTGATCTGAAATAGAAGTGAGAAAAGTTTAAACTTATTCGATGAACCATTAAAAAAGAGAAGAAAACAAGAAATGAAGATCAGTGATCAGAAGACGAGAGAGAGAGAGGGACAGAGAGATAGAGAGAGAAAGCAGTTATCTATTTGGGGAAACTAATTCTTTTGATGTTTTCTACATCTTTTCCTTTCTACCATTGTCAAGTGATAATCTAATTGTTAGAACTGAAAGTAAATATAGGCACCATCATAATAACCTTAGCTTCAGAGAGCCAAGACCTGGAAAGTACCTCAGAGACCATCTAATAAAATACCCTCATTTTACAGTAGTAAAATTTGGGCAAGGAGAGATCAAATGACTTCTCCCAGTGTCGTAGACTTAGAGCTAGTTAGAAAGGACCTTAAAGATGGTGGATTACAACCCTAATATTTTACAAATGTGGAAACTGAGGCCTAGAAAAGTTGAGTGATTTGCCCAAGGTCACACAAGTAATAAGCACCAGAGCATAAAATTTAAACCCAGGTCCTCTGACTCCAGAGCCAGTGGTCTAGATGCAGCATAGAATAATCAAAGAACTTTGGAGGCATAACTACTGGGCTGTCTCACCTCAGATGTTTGACCCATACAAGTCTCTTAATCTCTCTGTGCCTCAGGCAACTCTCTAAAACATTCAAAGTAAAGATATTGTTGAATGGCAGTTTCCTCTAGGCCACCAGAAATTGTCAAACAAAAGAAAGATTAGATCCACAGATAAGAAGAAATGAGTAGGTGCAAGGAATAAAGAAAGTTATGATAAACAAAGTACTACCCAGCAGAAAATAAAGATTATGTCCAAAACAATCATGCTTGCCTGAATCTGAGCTACATGCTACAATATACAAAAAGCCTTTGAATATTAACACTAAACCTATAATAACTATTACAGAACCCTCTAATCAATTATTTCCATTTTCTAGAACATCCACGTTGTCAAAATGTAATTTCAATGCCTTTTTTTTCTATATAACAATATGTTGAACTTTTAATATCTTAAAATACAATTGAATTATTTAATGCCTATCTCTCAGTATATTGCAGTGGTTGAAATGATAGAGCTGAAGTCAGAAGACCTACCTTCAAACTTTGTCTCAATAGCTTCCTAGTAAGCTATGTGATTATGGGTAAATTACATAATATCTCAGAGCCTATGGTCTCCAAAAAGGAGATGATAATACTTGTAATCACTATATAATGAAGCTATTGTGAGGAAAGTACCTGGCACATCTTAAAAACCAAGATAAATTTGAATTATAATTCTTTATAATTTTGTTCAATTTCATCCTTTTCTTTCCCTTTCCTGCAGAAACCCAAGTGCAGAATTAAAAAAAAAAAAGAAAGTCATTTTTCCCCCTTTTGAACATGATGATTTAGGGGCAAAAATAATGTTGTTGTTACTGTTGTTGTTGTTGTTGTTGTTGTTGTTTTTACAGGTTT
Source organism: Vombatus ursinus (assembly GCF_900497805.2). Lineage (NCBI taxonomy): Eukaryota > Metazoa > Chordata > Mammalia > Diprotodontia > Vombatidae > Vombatus > Vombatus ursinus. The sequence continues at coordinate 69,944,998 of NW_020954596.1, forward strand.
GCATACAGATGAGCAGGGATAGAATTGGAAATGATTAGAAAAATTATAAAGATGAAAAGATGATATTTGTCAGGTTTTAAACATGTCATATAGTATGGAGAAAGATAGTAATCTAATTCTCATGATTACACAATTTCTTATGCTCTTTTAAATATACATACAACTATAACTCTGTATCTCTGTATATGTCTGTATGTATATATGTGTGTATATATATATATATATATTTGACATGCTTCAGGGCCTCTCTATTATTTCAAATATAAAATATAAACTCCTTTGATTTTTAATGAATATATGTATATGATATATATGTGTGTGTGTGCATATATATTGTTAAAGACATATATATGGGATATAGATGAGGAGGAAGAGTGCAGAGAGATTAAGAAAGGGATATATATGGATTATTTGTATGTATATTCATGTGCACATACATAAATATGCAGAGAATCATTTTATATATGTTTACATGTATACATATACATGTATATGTAGATACACATAAACCCTTTACTTGCATAAGTAGTAAGACTTAAAAATTACAAGTGAGACAATTCAAAATTCCATCTCCCACAGATGTTCTGCCTGTTTGCTTTCTTTTTTGTTAGTGCCATAGCAATTGCTTTCTTAGATTCTAGACCTTAGTATCATGACAACCCTTCTTCCCTCATTCTCTAAGCTTTGATTGATTTTTAAACAGATAAGGAAAAGTGGAAATGTTATACTATGTTTTGTATAATATACAGCATTTGGTACTGAATAAATTTCCACGGTAGATAGTCTTTTATTTAGATAACTCCATGGAAATTATATCAGCAAAAATGGAGTTCTGTGTTTGCCCTAGGACCCCAGACAAGGAAAGAACAAATCAGAGAGAGCTGGTATTGGATGCAGGTACTGGGTTCAATTCTCACCTCAGATGTCTGACTTATTGCCTTCCCCCGTTTTCTAATGAAGTGTACCATCATGGCTGGGATGGGACCTAAAAATTTTGTATGCTACCAATTTAAACACACATCTCATTCGGTATTAAGCCTGGTAGAGGGGACTATCAAAGGATCTACCTTTCACATTTTTTTCGTTTCATTTTCTGTCCCAGCCTCTTTTCTTTTCTATGGGGTTTAAACTCTGACAGATAGCCGGAGATGAAACTATTTCTAGTCAAACTGTTTCTAAAACACCATGAAGAAATGCACTGCATATTGTTTCCCTTTTTTTTTAAAGATAGTAAACATTTTAATATTTTTATCTCCATATAACATCCAAAAATGTCAAAAACTGAAGTCATCAAACTGACAACATTCCTCACTTCTCCGTTTTTAAAAATATCTTGAATATGCCTCAGTTTAGCATAGATAGATTTGACTCCTCACTCTGTGTTTTGACTCCTTCCTTTGCTTTGCATCCCCCTCAAAACCCCAAACTCCACCATTACCACAACCAGCACCCCTACTAGCTTCCTAAATACTATCAGTGGTTCTTTGTGCATAACTCTCTTGGATCTCACTAGGTTTTTTGTTGTTGTTGTTGTTGTTTTATTGCATTAGCCATCCTGCTTATTACAGACCCCAATCACCTTGCATTTGAACTTAAACTACCAAACAATCACCTAGTTCACATTCTTCAGTGGCTGCTATTGTCTCTAATGTGAAATACCAACTCTTTTCTTTGATTTTTGATGCCCTTCACAATCTGTCTCCAACCTATCTTTTCTGGCTATTTCTACATTATATGATCTCTGGCACAGTATACGGTACCCAAATTGATCTACTTCCTCTTTCCCCTCAAGGGTGGAAAACCTGTGGGGAACCACATGTGGCCTTCTAAGTCCTTGGGTGTTGGCCTTTCACCTAAGTCCAAGTTTTATAGAACAAATCATTTAACTAAACGGAATTTGTTCTGTGAAGTTTGGATTCAGTCAAAGGGCTGCACTTGAGGACCTAGACGACCACATGTGGCCTCGAGGCCACAGGTTTCCCACCCTGCTAGGTGATTTTATGCCTTTTTTCTTTTCCATGCCTGTATTACTCTCCCTCCTTTCCTCTGACTTTTACAACTCCTAACTCCCTTTACAGCTAAACTAAAAGGCCACCTCTTTCAAGAGACCTTTCCTTATACTCTCAGTTCTGAAGTACCTGCCCCATTCATTGGATTTTTATTTTGCATATATTTAATATATATTTACATATATTCTGTATTTACTTCTCTCTGAACATATTCACAGTAGAGTATGATTTCTTTGGAGTCAGTTGTCTTACTTTTGTATTGGTATCCCTAGCACATAATTATCTTTTAATGAATGTCTGTTAGTTGATTCTCTGCCTCTAATATGCCCCTTCATGTTTATATGTACTTTTTACATATTGTTTATCTGACATATATTTTATTTGGCTACCTGATTAATATTTATAAAATATTCTCAGTATATGATCACCCTCCTTACAATATAAAGTGGCTTACTAGTATTAGTGATGAAATGAAAATTTCTCAGTCTAGCTTACAGCTTCCAATAACTGTCCCCAACACATCTGCCCAATTTCAATTCTCACTGCCATTTTTAACTTAAAGCCAAACTGGTAAACCAGAATTGATTGCCAGTACCCTCTTCCCTCTTTTTTTTTCAGACCTTTCATTCTCTTCTTTCTACCTTTGTGCCCGCTGCCATTACACCCAGGCTTAGCTGCCTGAAGCACTCTGTATTCTTGATTCCATGAGAACTGATCCACCACAGCCAGACTCTTCGAAGCTTCTAAATGATCCCTTCCTCCTACCTTTTCCTTCATCAAAAGACACATTCCCCTCCACCCCAAAAAAAGGAAAAAGTAATGTGATAAACTATAGACTAAGGGATTAGAGACAAGTAAGAGCATAATATATTTCCCTCTTTCAGGGCTATTTGAATTTTAAAAAGAGAAACTGGGAGACAGCATTGTTTTATTTCTTTAAAGGATACTTAATGATATAATATCAGGTATGCGTAGTAAAAAGAAGCTTTCTTCAGCCTTTCAGAAGAAATCAAAGTATGTCATGTAGATTTTGAATTCTTCTGAAAGGCTGAGCAAAATTTCTCCTTAATTCCTTACACACATACATGCACACACACACACCCTATAGATATATTGTATTATATAAATGTATGTGCATATATATTCATACAAATATTTACATATAGATATATAATTAAATAATGTTATTTTATTGTATATATTGTGAAAAATGATTGTCTTGGAGACTCAGAGCTCCATACTCCCTCAGTCCTTTTCTTCAAAGTCCTTCAGAAGGACATTACTGATAATGAGATTGCATTGTAAGCTGCCCAGGCTTGGGTGGAGAGATTCTTCTGCCTAGATAGCCCAAGGTTGGAGGTTGTCTGGTACGATTGGGGGGTGATCTGATAAAAGAGGTATTCCCTCTATTGGGAAGTGGGGTGATATCAGTCTGTGTTGAAAAGGTATATAAACTGCACACCCCAACTCCCAAATCAAGCCAATTCTGGACTGTAACTCCCATGCAATGCACGTCAAGCCAGCTTGAAAGAGAAACATGGACATGTAACCTAAATCATTTGTCTCTTTCATAGAACAAACTCTATAAGAGGTTGACATTTAAAAATAACAAAAGTGATTACTAATCAAATATATTAAATTAGATAATCATGATGCTTTTTAGTAGGTGCTAAATGTTGAGTTTTGATAGTGAAGTGTTACAGTAGACAGAGTATCTGGCCTAGAGTCAGGAAGACTCATTCTCCAGAGTTCAAATCTGGCATCAGACACTTACTAGATAAGTGATCCTGGGCAAGTCATTAACCCTATTTACCTCAGTTTCCTCATCCACAAAACGACCTGGAGAAGGAAATGGCAAACTACTATAATATCTTTCCTAAGAAAACCCCAAATAGGGTCATGAAGAGTCAGACATGATTGAAAAATAACTGAAAAACACCAAAATGTTGAAGTTAGATGACATTATACAGTCAAAGATTGTACATAGACTAGCTACTCTTACTCCCTTATTTTAAAATGAGGTTAAATTACTTGCACAAGGTTAAAACAAGTAGTAAGTGGTAAAGCCAGGCTGATGAATTCAAATTATCTTATTCTAAATCCATGCCTCTTTCTACTGTACTGATCTGCCTCCACCTTAGATTTGTCTTAAGTCACACACATAATTAGTCTTAGAGTACCACGTTTATTCTACCTTGCACTGTTGCTCTTGACCCAAACATTTTTCTCCATCATCTCCATCAATCCACATTTCCATATTTCCTTCAAAGGCAAAATTCTCTAACTTTCCCTAGAGAAGTTTCCCATGGATAATTCTTTTGCATATTGCCCTGTCCTTCACATTCTCTCAGCATCCAAGAACATAGTCTCTATCATACTTTCTTATACTCGCTTACATCTTGCCTTGAAAATGTTCTGTAATGTTTGTATATATTTGTATATGTTCATTGCTTATTTTCCTTCCTAGAATATATGTTTCTTCTGGGAAGAAAGTATGTGAATTTATTGCAATCCAACTAACACCTACTATGTACAAGCACTGGGTTGAGACTCCAAATTATGAACAGATTTTGGGTGTAATATTAGCTGAGAAAAGGAAGGTCTGAATAAATGAAAAATACATGAAATATGGAAAACAAGATTATCTTATTTGATCTAGTTCACTTTCAAATTGCTTTAAGATTAATGTCACTTTCAAGAATATATTTACAACTATTGGTCTCATTCAACAAAAAACAGAATGTTAAAAAGCAGAACTGATAGACATTTTTTCATTGTATTTGAATAACTCATAAACTGAAAATTATTAAAGTAGTAGAAAAAATCAGAGCTAAGTATACTTTAACATAGACTAGTAAGCCTTAAAATATATCTGTTTTTAATCTGTGATTTAACCTGCCAAGGAACCATACTATTTGTGTACATTGGAAATGTTACATTCCCTGGCTGCTTCTAGCAATTTTTTTGGCTCAGAGTTAAAAGATACTTGTGCTTTGAGTTGATGAAACGATATGCTCTTTGGCCACTGAGCAGCAAGTATTGGTGGTACATTAAAACTATAAAAGAATTGACTTCGCCCTTGGATCTCTCTTCCTTCTACTCTCCTCTGTGGCAAATAACTCTCTTTCACTGAACTTTTATGAGGGGGTGGTAAAGGAATGGTAGCTTTTCTGACACCCAAGAGAGTAGGGTGACTGTAACTGCCTAGCAGTATGAACAAAGGACTCAAGAAGGTAAGCTTGACCCTGGTTCTTGTAATACCTTTTCCATTTTGTGTTTCTTTTCCTGAGTGTCAAAACATCCATCCCAAGATCAGTAAGTCTAGGGGTGGAAGTGACAGGAGTGTCAGAAAGGTCCAGAAGTTCTGGGACAACTGGATGGACCTGAAAGGTAGCAGGGGAATTGCTTTCTTTAGAGAAGAAGCCAAACCAAAGGAAGAGGCCAAACATTGCCTTGACTGGACAGGAGACATGGACTATGAGCGAATTTGGTGCTAAGATGAAATGGAATTGGAACTACTCAGCAGTCCTGCAAGCTGCTTGATATTCCAAAGAAGTTTAAGTATTAACCACCCAGGAAGGTATAACAATAGATATGGATTGTTATTCAATCCTGTTCTAAGGTTTTGTTTTGCCCCTGTGCATTTGAGAGTTTATTATGTTTAGAATTTCTTTTCTCAGCTCAAAATTTTATGGAAGTGAATGTTGAGAACTAAAAATAAATAAATTAATTATCAAGGAAAAAAATAAAGAATTTATTTTCTCTATAGGAAATAAACATCTGTAATATATTTAATTTTTATTGCATATTATGAATTGTTCTACTCCCCTCTACCTTTTTAGTGAGATTTTAGTCCTGAGTCAAAATTTTAGGTAAGTCATATTGATAGTAGCGACTCTATCAGTGGAAATGTAGGGAAGGACTAACCCAGGGGTGGGGAACATGCAGCCTCAAGGCCACATGTGACCCTCTAGGTACTCAAGTGCAGCCCTCTGACTGAATCTAGACTTGAGGACCTAGAGGGCCACATGTGGCCTCGAGGCTGCAGGTTCCCTACTCCTGAACCCCTCTCATTAGGTCAGATTTTTCCAGGATCGAAATTGTTTCATAGTACTTGCCTAATCCACAGAAGAAGGATACCTCAGAAATTGAGATTGAGGGTGCAGTGACCCAGGCCCTAGAACACAGCAATAATCTTAATTGTTAGATATATGTCAGGTAAATATAATTCAAAAAGATGCCAAGGAACATATTTTTTATACAGACTGTAATTTTTTTTAGCTAAATTTGAGCTCAGAATAATAGATCAAAGTGTAGACTCTATGCCTCATGTGTAGATATTTATTTCATTAAAATATTCAAACTAGTATGGATACAAATAGAAATAATAATTTTAAATTAGAAATTATCAATCAATTATGTGTTAGAATTAAAAGAGATGTAATTTGGATTCCAAATGACTAAAGATAAAAATAATAAAAAACTTACATGCTTTGTGAAATTTGTGTTTGACATCATGGATCGTAGATGTTGGAGACACCTGAAAATTTAGAAAAACAGGGAGAAATAAATTTTTACTAAATGTTCGTGATATTTACTTAGTTTGCACAAGAATCGCTAATATTTTAGTGTCTTCAAAATTGGGACGAAGTCAGTGTTTTATAAGCATTATTTTAGTATGCTAGCAGGGCTTTTAGAAAAGACATAACTAAATGACCACTTTCTTCTAAATCAAGATCATTTAGCATTTCTCTCAATTTCATCATTAGTTAGTATAGAACAGACTGTTTACCAGATTCTGACCACTAGATGTAGTTTTGTATATTTTTTTTACATGTAAAATTCCCATTTTGGCTTATTTTTAGAACGTGTAAGGCAGATTGGAATCAGGGCCAGTATTGCAAATCAAAACTGTTTGTGCAGAAGTATAGAAGTAGTAGTGCCTATGGATGAATGGGATCTGTATTCCCTTAAACTGTTTTGTGACTAGGGGCAAGTCATCCAGATAATTAAAATCTATTTCTATTCTATATGGAGTGCATGATGATTGTTAAGTGGATATGTCCCAAGGAAAACATCTATTACTAATACAATGTTGGCTTTTGGTTCCTTGGAGGAAGGATAATGTAGTGAGCCATTATTATAGAGTCTAGTTATTTTCTTTTTTTTCTACTTTTTTTTTCAATTTTATATTTATATATAAAATAATGAAAGAGAAACAAACTTAAATACTAAAACTAAAATAATACAAAATAAGAAAAGAAAAAGAAATATTGCCATGTGTACAGCAGAATGTGAGAGAGAATTCAAAATATACAGCAATAAATTTCCATTTCAAGAAAATCTATATAATAAATACTATGGGTTATATTGAGAGGCGTCCATCTTTTCTTTGCTTCCTTGTAAGTTTTCTTTTGTTCTCTGCTGTGCACCTTTTATTTTGTTCTTCCCCCCCTTCCTTCCCTGGCCCAAAGGCTAAAATTGAGCATGGATACACACATACACATACACACGTACACATATACATATACATGCATACATATATACATATATAGACATATACACACAAATATATACATGTATACACAAACACACACCTATATATGTATATATACACACACACACTTACACATACATGTACTTAGGTATCAATAATCATAGTCATACACACACACATACACACACACACACACATACACACACATATATATATATATAATGAGGGTGGATAACCTCTTCCTTCATAAGTCCAAGTCTTTCCATATTTTTCCAAGTCAACTAACTCATCATTTCCTGTACCACAACAATTTTCCCACCTTATACTGTCTACTTGTTTTAAATAGTCCAAAACAAGGTTGATAAATATGGTTTACCCATAGTGTAGTTTCCCTGTTTTTCTCTTTTGATTAAATCTAGTTTAGCCTCCACTTTATATGATATCATGATTACCACCCTTGCTCCTTTTTCCATAACAAATTCTACTCCTGATTTTTATTTTGTTTGTGCATATCTCTTATTTCCTATCCCTCCTAAGTCCTCTACTTTACTTCTAACTTGCTAACTTGCCCTCCTATTACTTAACCTACCCTTCCTCCAAAGATCCCTCCCTTATTCTTCCATTCCCATTAATCTAAACACCCTTATATACCCACCTTTAACCTATTCCCTCATGTTCCCCTCTAAAGATGCCTCCCTTATTCTCTCCCCTCTCTCTATCCCCTTCGCATTTTATTTGTTTCTGAATTTAGAAGACTTTTACACTCTTCTAGATATGTATGTATTGTCCCCTCTTGAATTCATTCCCAATGAAAGTAGTTTTCAAGAACTAAAAGCCCTCCTTCCCCATCTAATTCCTCTATGTCAGGTCTTCCTCTCGCACCTCATTTGTATGAGATATTACTTTTTTTAGCTATTCCTAAATGATTTTACTTTTTAAAATCATATCATACTCAGGTCTACCTCAATCTTTCTTATGAGCTATCCAATTACTAATAACAATCTTAGACATACTTTTTTATATTTTACATTCATAAAAGGTAAACAGTGTGTCCTTACTGAGTCCCTTGTGATTAGTCTTTGGTAGGTACCTTATATTTCTCTTGACTTTTTTTGTATGTCAAATCTTCTATTAAGTTCAGATGTTGCTGTTGTTGTTGTTTTTAACAAAATCCTGAAGGTCTGACAATTTATTAAATATCCATTTTTTTTCATTCAGAGTTATGCTTACCTTTACTAGGTTTGATACTTTCTTCTGGAACCCCAGTTCTTCTGCTGTTTGATATACAGTGTCCCAAGAACTGCAATCATTTAGTGTCCCCACTGCTAGGTCTTTTGTGATTCTAATTGTGATACCACCACATTGAAATTATTTTTTTTCTTGTTGCTCATAATATTTTATCCTTGATCTGAGGGTTACAGAATTTGACTATGATATTTTGGTGCATTTTCCTTATAGAATCTCTTTCAGGTGGTGATCGGTGATCTTTTTTTTTTTCTCTATTTCTACTTTCCTTTTTTGTTCTAATGCTTTACAACAATTTTCTTTAATTATTTCTTGTATTATTTCCTCGAGATTATTTTTTTGCTAATAGCTTTCGGGTTGTCCAATCATTCTTCTATTTTCTCTTCTTGATCTGTTTTCAAGATCAAACGTTTTTCTTATGTTTCACATTCTCTTCTTTTTTTTAAGTCTTTATTTTTGTTTTGATCTCTTACAACTTTGCTAGCTTCCTCTTGACCAATTCTGATTTTCAAGGACTCATTTTCTTCCTTTTGATTCTGGATCTCCTTTCCTAATTGATTGACAATTTTTTCAGATATAATCTTCCTGTTTTTTCTTAGATTGTTCTTTTTTAAAAAATATTTTCCTCAATCTCCCTCATCTGATTTTTAAAGACTTTTTTAAAAAAAGTTTTCCTATGAATTCTTTTTGGGCAGGTGACCATTTGACTTTACTCTTTGGGGTAGGAGGTTTCTTTGCTTCAGTATCCTCCTCTGAAAGTGAACCCAGTCTTTTCTATTCCCATAGTAATTCTCTATGGTTGGATTCTTTCTCCTGTGCTTGTTCACTTATTATTATTTTTTTATTTGTAGGAGCTTAGTTTTTTATAATCACCTCTAGCCCTGGGGTATGGGAGATGATGCTTCTGGCCATGGGCCCTCCTTCAGTTCTCCCCTCTGGCCTGAGGAACCAAAACCAAGACCTCCAGTCTCCTGTAAGTGCCCACAATCAGTGATGTCTCTTCTCCATTGCTTTTGCACTCACAGGATGTGTGCTTGTTCCTTCTCACCCCCAACTGTTACTCTGCAGCACAGCTGGGTCTGGAGTTCTTGTCGGCAAAAGTTCCCTCAATCTTCCCTGGCTCAGATGTCCCAGTCCTCTCACTGTCCCAGGGGTAAAAGTTCCTGTGGCTGGGGCTAAGGCAGCCTCTCAACCTAGCTAACCCCAGGGCTTGCCACTTGCTTATTTAAGGGGACCTAGCCTGGAGGGATTTACTCTTCACAGGGATCAAACTTGTCCTAGGATTTTTCTTCACATTTTCTCTGATTATCCCAGAAGGAACACTGCTCTGCCTCTAACTTATTTTTATGCTCTATGTTCATCCTGAGGTGCTATTATTATTTCTGTGTTCACTCTGAAATGCTATCATTATCTCATTTGTGGGAGAAACCTGGAGAGCTTAGAATTTTCTGACCTATTCCACCATCTTCCCAGAATTCTCTTGTCTGGTTATTTTTCAGTAGTTTTTCCTGAACCTTAGACTATGTCATTTGTTTATTTGTTTTCATCAAAGCTCTTTTTCAATAGAAAACAAATAAAGAGGGCAGATTAAATACAGCTTGGAATAGCTTACATGTATTTGGGTTGTAACCTACCTAACTTTTATCAATATCTTTAAAAACAGATCGCATCATAATCCTTTATTTCTATTGAATAAGTAAGATCAATTAAAATGTGTTTCATTTGGCAGCTTTTACCTAGTTTCTCTGGGATACCTTTGTTAGTTGATGAATGGCAATGAGAAGGATTTGAAGTGATGAATTTGGTAAAAACAATATGATATCCCCATTAGGGTATATTTTGGAGAAAAGCAACATTGAAACAATAACTCATAAATCTTTGACCACTCAAAATGCTTTAAAACTGAATGTCATTTTTTTCCTATGAGAACAAAGTTCAGTTGAAACAAGGCAATTCTCATGAAAGTATAATGTGCTTGAATTAACTAATATATTTGTAAATATCAAATCATTGCATTTTATTCTTAATAGCAGTTTGAGTATAGAAAATTTGAAACCATAACAATAGAAGTTCTTTTTAATAAATGTGAATTGTACAATATAGATGATATTTTTTTTCTTTCCAAATTATTTTTATCATGGATTTGGATTGAAATGTTGTGAAATATTAGGAGAGAAGAATGAAATATTGAACTTATATCAAGTTTTCAAAGAGAAAATCTACTAAAAATGAAAAAAAGTGTTCATTCATGTACCCAGGTCTAATAGTTTAAAAATAACCAGTTGATAAAATTGTTCTATTTAAGGGATTTCACTAAAAAGTTTCCTTTCTAGGTCACCAATAAATAACTATCCTTTAGTCCTTGCGAACAGGTTTGATAACCTCAAGGCAAGTTCTAGGTGTCTGGTGTCTAAATCAGAAAGTACCCACCTCCTGCAATTTACAATTTTCAAGATCATCAGAATAGAAATATTGACAATTCCTCAATTGTACTGTACCACACACACACACACACACACACACACACATACACACACAAACGTACACACCCTTTGGGTTCACAGAAGTCATTGCTTAATTAAAGCAGTAGACAACATTAAACTAAGGAAATCTAGGATGTGTCTATCAATTTTCAATCATCTTTGCCTTACTACTACCCTTTGTCCTTCACCCTTACCCCTTACTCCATTTTTAAATTGTTAGAGATGAATGACATTGATTTTTAAAAATTAACTTTGATTAATAAAATCCTTTTATACATTGTTTTAATAGTATTTCTAAATAGTATTCTACACCTCCTAACTGCCCATGTGGGAGAAATACATCACGACAAAATTGAAATCACACCTAATTTGAATAGCTAACTTCAGGTTAATACATGATGTTTAGAATTGTCAAAATAAGCCATCAAACATTTAAAAATAGAGGCTCTGAGACCATTGGAGAGTTGGGGTGAAAAAAGAGACTATAACTCAACTAAAATTAACTTCATTAATTTAGACTCAGAGTCATTTTTATTTTATAAAAAGTGGGTCTTTTAGGGGGACAGCATTGTACAGTGGACAGAATTATGAATTTGGACTCAGAAGATCTGAGTTCAATTTATGGATCTACCATTTATTATTTTGTGACCTTGAGTGAGTCATTTATTCTCTAGGCCTGTTTCCACATATGAAATGAGGAAGATAGAGTAAATAAGGTTGACCGTCTTTTTTTCCGTCAGGATTTTGCTAGACCCAGCTAAAAGCTCCCCTTGAGAATCCATTCAAAAATTTGTGTGAATGTTTGCATCTTAGAAATCAGCCAAAACTCTATTAATAAAAATGCTTGATTTATAATTGATTGTTTAGACTTAAGAAAGTCTTACAATCATTCACAAGGTCCATGTTTTCAGTATTAAGAAATAAGAAAATGAAAATCAGTCTTCCTCAAAAACACCTTGAACTTTGACTTTCTATTCTTTCTTTCTCTTCTATCTCTATATGAATGCAACTTTCTTCTTTGAGAGAGACAGACAGAAAGCATAAATAAAACTAAACATATATTAAGCACTTACTATGACCCAGACATTGTGGTAATGGTTGGAAATACAATTATAAGCAAGCAAAATAATCCTGACCTCAAGAAGTTTACATTCTGATAGGATAAAACAACATATAAGGAGAAGTGGGGTGGCAGAGCTTGGTTTGTAGCTGGTAGCTAGAAAGTGAGGTGGAAGCTGATCTCATGGAAAAATAAGGCAACAACTCTGAAAAAAGAGAGTAGATTGATTCCAGTGCCAGCGTAGCACATTCTTCCAGAGGGGATGATGGTAGGGACAGCATGATTTGGAGCCGGTGGCAGGTTTAGCTCAAATGCCACTTTTTTCATGAAGCATTCTCTAATTTCCCTAGGAGGAAGTGATTACTTTCCTCTTTTATCCCTGTAACGTTATATCAATCATATGCATGGTCTTTTGTCACACACTGCTTTGTACTACAATATAAGTATACCTATCACTTCTCTCTACTGGATTATAAACTCACTAAGGACAATGTCTACGTCCTATATCTTTTGTATCCCTTACATCTAGCACCTAGCACTATGACTTATGCACAGCGGCAGTTCAATAACTGTTTGTTGACTTGCTGACAGAGCACTGAGAGATCCAGGATCTTGGGTCATCCTTGTCCCTGAGTCAGCCACTTAAAATTTTGACATTTAAACATTCTCACTTCACTTCTTCCTGATGCTTGCTTCATGTCAAAGCTTGTCACTTCATTGAAGCTGGAATGTGTCATTCCTTTTAGCTCTGCCTGTCAGCTCAAGAGAGTGCTTGACATCCACAGCTGTGGGACCAGGAGTGCACTGGAAGCTGCCCTATCCAAATGAGAGCAATACCACCTGGATCTGCTTGGACTGGTGTTTGTTCAACAGAGCAGTCTAAACAGGGGTGTCCTATCAAGTTATTCTGTTTTTAGTACATGACATTTTTCTGTCTCCTATACTTCTGTGCCTAAGCATTATCCTGGCCCAAAATCATATATACAATCTATCCATATCTAATATATGTATATATGTGTATGGGTATTTCTATCTATGTCATACATATATGTGTATATATATATTATATATATATACACACACATGTATATGCATATAGATATACACTGAATTGTATGTATGTGTACATATACATATATACAATAAACCAGGAAGGTTAAGCAGAGTTAATTAGCAAATTAAATTTCCAAAAAAAGATGATCTTTTAAATGAGATTTCTTGGGGGAAGGGGAGTTCTTTTAAATATCCTAATCAATTTTGAATATGATGGTATCCTGTATTGCATACCAAAAATAGCATTGGTTTTGGAGTCTAAGCACCAGGGTTCAAATCCTGTCTTTGCCAAATATTTATAATCCTCTTTTCTATGTATGGGGGATAGGGACTAGACTTTTGATTACCTTGATACTGAGAACTCCTTGAGAAAACTCCCTTCACTAGTACAAACTGAAAATGTCTCTGTAATTTATAATCTTGGAGACTTGTTTGTAGCACTGAGAGGCTGTCAGTCAAAATGCATTTACTAGATGTTTACTATGTGTCAGGCACTGTGCTAAGCTCTGGGAATACAAAGAAAGACAGAAAAAAACAGTCCCTGCACTCAAGGAGCTCAGATTCTAATGGGGGACATAAAACATAAATAAGCAGAAACACACAAGATACATACAGAGTAGGTGGCAGGCAATTTTTGATGGAAAGTGGGAATGCAATTGAAGGCCTCCTGCGAAGAGTTAAGATTTGACCTGAGTCTTGAAACAAGTTAGGGAGGCCAGAAGATGGAGAAGAGAAGGGAGAGTATTCTGGGTATGGGGGTGTGATCATGAGGTCTGTGATGACTGTACTAACTGACGAAATATAAGAGCAGGACTAGGGAACCTGCAACCTTGAAGCCACATGTGGCCTTCTAGGTTCTTGGTTGCAGCCTTTTGACTGAGTTCAGATTTTACAGAACAAATACTTTTTTTAAGGGATTTGTACTGTGAAGTTTGGATTCAGTGGAAGGGCCACACCCAAGGTCACAGAAGGCCACATGTGGCCTTGAGGTCACAGGTTCCCCACACTTGTTCTAGAGCATCCTTTTCTTTTTTTTTACAGAGGAACCAGACAATGGAGTAGCACAACAACTATTTAGTCAGGAGGACTTCTCAAGCCCGAGGCTGCTTGACATCCCAGTGCTCCTTTGCAAAGTAAACTTTAGCTGGATTCAGATATGCCTAAAACTGTTGAAACCAGTCTTGAACAGCTCAGAAAGAGAAGCAAACATCTTGTTTCTTAACTTATCCAAAGAACAGCAAACATCCTGCTTTCTGATTTATCTTGTTCACAAATATCTTCTCCTTAGACCCCCATTTCTTGCCTGATTTTCCAATTTGTGTTTCTCTCTTAACCCTTACATAGCCATAAATACCTCAAAAAGTCCTAAATACCTCACATATGTGTAAATACCTCACTGTTTTCCCACTCCCCTTTGAGCAGTCGAGAACTGGTCTCTCTGCTCCAGCTTGCAAGCTTCTCAAACAATAAATGCTATTATAAACTTTGTAAACCGTGATTGACTCTGGCTCATTCCAGGTCCCCCTTTTTAGACCTGGGTTTTTTTCCATTTTAGCAGTTAACAAGGGATTTTTATTTTAACATGGGACAACCAGAAAAGACATATACAGTAAAAGGTTGCAAGTCTGTGTGACTGGCAAGATAATAACACTGTCCTCAATCATAGGAAAATTAAGAAGAGGGAATAGTTTGGGGGGGGACAATAAAATTTTCTGTTTTTTTACATATTGAATTTAAGATGCCTATGAAACATGCATAGTATGTATATATTTGTATGTGTGTATACACATATATATACATATATATGCAAATATTTATGTATGTATACAAATCGTCTGCAAAGAGATAATAATCATACCCACTGGGGCTGATGAGAAACCCAAGTTAGTATAGCTAGAAAAGAGAGCTCAGTGCAGTGTCTTATTGGAGACCCATGGTTTATGCTCATGACTTGGAAATAAAGTTGAGTCTTGCCCAAGGTCATGCATCTAGCATAGGTCAGAAGTGGAACCTAGGTCTTCTTGGCTCTGTTAACTATATCATATTGCCTTAAAAAAAGATATTTGGCAAGTGATTGGATATTGGGTTTTGTGGTGAGAGAGATTAGAGTCAATAATGACTCTGAGGTTGGAAACCTGAGTGATTGGAAGAATGATGGTACCTTGTCAAAAATAGAGAAGTTAGGAAGATGGGTATGATGAGGATGGGATCTAAACCCCAAAAAGGAAAAACCCTGGACTTTCTCACTTGGCCAGATCTCTGGCATTACCCCTGAGGCTATAATCCCATCAACTGGCCTTTCGTTGTGGCCACACCCAATCTCTGTGACCCTTAACCTAGCAAGGCCCTCCATAGTCTTACCTCCCTATTCTCCCCATCAATTCCCATCCTTAATCTGACCTAGGCTCCATTCTTCCTTGGCCACGTGGTCCCTGGCATATTTTTACCTCACAGACGCCACACACACACACACACACACACACACACACACACACACACACAACTTGGCCACTCCTAGATTTCTCCCACAGTCTTTCTGTATATAAGGTACATATTGTCTCCATTAAGGGGCTCAGATTCTTATAATCTAGCCAATAGTTTACTAATGTTCAGACTCCTTAAGGGTCTGCCCAATATGACGGATGTTCTAATAAACCTTGTCTTTGGCTGAAAGAAGGCTTGGGTTGAATTCTGATTTTGGGGTCCCAGCACCCCTAAACCCCTAGACCTCAACATTTTGGTGGCCTATACAGGGACACTGCCTAACCCCAAGTTCCTTCTCCAGCCAGGACTGGAAGTTATGTAAGTCTCCCCCTGCAGTGAGGGTCACTCCCCAAGCACCTAGAAAGGCTTGGAGGTGCTTTTTGGGCAGACAATTATGAGGCTGTCTCCACTCTCCTGATGCTCTCAGGCTCTCAGTCAACTAGTTTGGTTTGAGGCCATGGACCTTGCTACACCTCCTCAGCATAGAGGACAAGGACAGACTCCCTGTCTGGAAGTGTGTGCCCAATTCTATGCTAGTGACTTGGGAAAAAACTGCAGGTGCTTTTGATGCAGTTTAGGGGTTCAGGGGTGTGGGACCCCAATATCACAACACAGGGATCCCGCCTGAAAGAATTCGACCCAAGTCTTCTTTCAACCAAGGACAAGGTTTATTAGAACATCCATCATATTGGGCAGACTCTTAAGGAGTCTGAACATTAGTTAGCTATTGGCTAGATTTTAAGAATCTGAACAGTGGCTAGATTATAAGAATCCCAGCATCTTAATGGAGACAAGATGGACCTTATATACAGAAAGCCTGTGGGAGGGATCTAGGAGTGGCCAAGTAGTTTGAGGTGACCGGAGGAGGGGCCTAAGGAGATCTGGATGGGAGGGGAAATGTCCAGGGGCCATAGGGAGGTAAGATAATGGAAGGGAGATAGGGTGTAGCCACAATGAAAGGCCAGTTGATTGGATTGTAGCCTCAGGGGAACTCCAGAGATTTGGCCTTGTGGGAAAGTCCAGGGTTTTTCCTTTCTGGGGCCCAGATCCCAACCCCATCACTTTTTGGTTCCCTGAGGTTTACTTACTCCCTTCCCTCTACACCCCTGAATCCTCCTTCATGGAGGTTACAGGAAAAGTTAGAACAGCTGAAACATCTTAGCAGATTCTGAAAGTTTTGTGATTGATCATTAAAGCGTGTTTCAAACTCTGTACAATCTGGTCACTCCCTTCCCTTGAGTCAAAAGGGTATCTGTTAACACCTCTCACATGAAAAGAGTTTCTCCCTTTCACCCTCACCTTTGATTTCACCCTCCTCCACCTGGGGAAAGGAAGGAGGGGGAGGGGCAGCAGTTACAGAATGGGCCCCACTGGCAATGGCCTTTGGCTCTAGGGCAACCTTTACCTGGAAACATCACCCAGGTTCAGCACATCCTGCTCAAGGTAAAGCAGCTGGCCTTTGAACTTGGGTAAGCATGCTCTTTTAAATTTGTAGTTTTAACTGGTAATGATGAGATGTTGATTCTCTGTGTAAAATAATTTGGAAACGAATTTAACAAAATTTTTAGTATAGGAGCAGACTTCTAATCAGGTGATTAGTTCTTGTTAGCTGTGAGATTCTCCTAACCACAGAGCTTACTTGGGCAGAGCATGTCTGACGTCACTCCCAGCAAATTTAGCTTTGTTCCACAGCTCTTCCTTAATTCTGAGAATGTGATAACACTTGGCCAGAGGTTCAGATCATCAGGGTGAATCAGTCTTGATGTGCCCAATGCAGAGACCCAGAAAATACCTTCGGTCTCCCCAGAGCAAGTAGAAACCATACTGAGCTAGCTTGCATGCCTAGAGAGAGAGATTCAGTCACTCAGCCAATCTGGTTTACTTTGAAAATGAGGCAACTGCAGTCTTTTTCATTCACAGCTTTTTAAAATCTTCTTAGAATTGGTCTCTACCACCTGAATTTTGCAATAGTAAGGAAGGATTTCCAAATTTCCCAATCATCCTGGTCAATGAAATCTTTAATAGAAACCAATGGATAATCCTTGATGAAGGTCTTATGCAGATCCTTGTGCATCAAGTGTGTTGTATCTGCTGGGGTTCTCAGGAGATTTGGAGTCCAAGTAATATTTATTTCCCTGATCAGGTGAATTCTAAGGCAATAACATCCATGCCAATTACAACTTATCAATATAGTCAACCTTCAACAGCATTCTTTAGCAGCTCCAAAGCTTTTTATTCTCCAGAATATTAGAAGTGGAGTCACTCTCATCCTTTACTTCAATAGTATTCTTTCCATATTTCTACTTAATAACATTCTGTGGTGGTCTGCGGTAGACCTCAGTTCTAATGTACGTGAACTCCTTGAAGTTTGCCGCTATAGTAGCAAGAATCATGAAATCTTCTGTTGCTAGCTTGTTAGCATCCTGAGAGCCACCTGTGATCACACTGAAAGCTAGAATTGGCAAGATGACTTCATTGTTATGTGTAAGGTCAGCAATGTGGCAGTATTGGGGGAATACTTTCTCAGTAGTTCTGGAATTTTAAACAGCCCAAGACACTCTCAATATGGCATTCACACCAAATTCATATTTATTCTCAGTGTCATCCCCTTCTAGCATCGATTTGTCAATCATCTGCTCCAAAAAACCCTTTCTTGCTAATCAGGCCTGGGGCAAGAGTTTTATTGATGTGTCCAACAGATTTTGGGACACCTTTCCCCTTGCAGAGGATCTTATCAGTGTGTCTTGAAGCTCCAAGGCTTCACAGATGCCAGTAGAAACAACATGGGGCATAGCAGCTCAGAAGAGACCTTTTGCAAGTACAGAGACCAACTTCAATAGTGCAGTTTCCAGGACAGTCAAAGAAGTTGCTTGTCTGGATCTTGAGAATAGACATGTTGAGTTTTTGGTAAGGGATTTCTGCATTAGGCTCAGAGAACAGAGGGTGAGGGGGCTGCCGACACCAAGAGAGAGTACTAAATCCTCTGTAATTCTTCTCAGAAATATTCTTCCCTTCTTGAAGGTTCAACTTTTAATGAAGAGGAAGCTATGGTAGGTTAACCCCATGTGCATAATTAAATTTCTAGATATTAATTTGCCGTGGTTGGATTTTGAGCCTTTCAGATAATATTTGAAACATGATTATAGTGTTTAGAAGTTAATGTAGCAGAAGGAAAAAATAGCTTTTCCCAGTTAGACAGTTTGTTTTTACAAATGAGGAACTGAAGTAAACAGTGTTAAGTAACTTGCCCAGTGTTACCCAGCTGGTTAGTGTATGAAGTCAAATTAGAACTCATGTCCTCTTTACTCCACTGTCAGGCACTCTATCCACTGCACCACCAAGCTGTTGATCCAATGTTGTTGTTGAATTGTTTCAGTGCTGTCCTACTCTTCATGACCCCGTTTTGTTTTGTTTTGTTTTTGTTGGCAGAGATACTGGAGGGGTTTGCCATTTCCTTCTCCACCTCATTTTTACAGATGAGGAACTGAGACAAACAGGGTTAACTGACTTGCCCAGGGTTACATAGCTACTAAGTGTCTGAGGCTACATTTGACCTCAGGAAGATAGGTCTTCCTGATTCCAAGTCTAGTGCTCAATCTACTATGCCACCTAGTTGCTATCTATCTATTTATTTATCTATCTATCTATCTATCTATCTATCTATCTATCTGTCTATCTAAACACACAAATGCATACATATATACATTTACATATATATTTATATACATATAAGAACTGTAAGTATATGTATATGATGTGTATGTGTATATATAATTTCATTAATAAATTTGAGAATAATGAATTTTAAGTTTGAGTTATTTCTAATACAGTTGCTTTCCTTTTTATTTTAAATAGATGCTTTATTTTGAAGACCTTACTGAGAAATTTTCTAATTTCTAAATTCTCTAATTCAGTAGATAAGGTGTAGTTTTCAAACAATTTTGTTTATTGCATATATTCATTCCTAAACACCTACTCTTGTTAATTAATTGTTCTTACTGAATATTTTCATTCCTAAGATTTAAATGTATGGTTACTCCTTTTCCAAATACAAATGTATTCATTAAGTACTGTGATTGAAAATTCCACCAGTTGCTGGCTGACTTCTGGTGATAAGACTTTGCCTTTAGCTAAATTAGTGATAAGACTTTGCACCCAGCTGAGTGTTGACAGATACATAGCCTATAAGTGGGCCTACACTTACAACTCTTCTAGCTTGGTAGACCTCCCAGAATTTGTGCTACACCTATTTTTGTGACCTCTACTTATCTTGATGCTACGATAAAGCACCAGAGTCAGACTTGAGGGGAGTTTACAAAAATCTTACAAAGGAAAAAATGTAATGTAGTCTAAAACAACTGAATTATCAGATCATTCTTTTTTTTTTTAACTTTTGGTATGTTACTTATTATTTACTACAAACACACATAATTGGATGTCCTATATTGTGATGATGAATATGTGTATTGTGCATATCTATGTATTTGTGTGTGTATATGTATCACTAAAAACGTTTACTTGATTTAATTAATTGTTGTTCTGGACACATATCTCCCTAGTTCCAAATCCAACATGCTATCAATTTCGCCACCTAGTGGCCAAATCAATTAATGAAAGTACAAAGTTGCATTCATGAAATAACCATGATTTGTGTGAAGATTTTTTCTGGGTGCTGTGATCATTCAAGACTGAGAAAAATCACATATAATCTGCTGATATTTTCATGTATTTTTATATTGATGAAACAGGTTAAAATGGACAGAAAGTATAAATTTCCAAGAGAAGAAAAGTTTGTATTGGAATGCGTTAGTAGCTCTCTGATGCCATCAAAGTAGATATCCCAGTCAGTGATAAAGAGACCAGTTCAATTGAACACACTCTCTCAGTCTATATAATTCTTGTCCATACTTTCTTGTTCAGGCTCTACCTAACATGCTGGACTTTTTCTGGGGCTTTTAAATTTCTTTGAGCACCAGTGTGACACTGGGGCTGTCCATCTATATTTTTCCCTCTCTGTACCTGACTGAGCTAATTCCTTTTTGCAATCATGTATTTCTTTGATGATATTCTTTACCCTTCAGGTTCTTGAAGGTTATGACAGAAGACTATGTGTTCTGGCAAGTGTTTCTATCATGTTAGAAAGACTGTGTCTGATTTTTGAAACTCAGTGTATAAAATTAAGTGGGTTTGATTAATGGTCTTTGAATTCCTTTTTCACTCAATAACTGCTAACCAATGAAAAACATAAAGAGGACCATCACCAGTGGGCTATTCTACAGGTGATGAATTATTATTATTATTATTATTATTATCTTTGCATTGCATGAAATTAAGGAAAAATACAAATTGGCCCTCAGCACTCTGCCGCCTCCTTTTGCAGTGACAGTAGCATAACCACCTCAAAATATCAACAACGATTGTTATTCTACATGTGAAATCCATTTTCAAGGACCAATGGATTTACAGGAACTGAAACAACAATTTTGAAATTCTAGCTATGAATAAAAACAGAGAGTAAAATGATTTTTTAATAAAAGAATTTTTATAAGAGACAATAGAACACGACCAACTAACTTGCACAGCTATGCTTAGTGTATGAGTTCTTAAAAAGAGATAGATAATTAGAAAATGAAAATAGCTAATTTTGATGATGTGGAATTGAAAAGTTTTTACATGAATGGAAGTATCAATGTGGCAATGGTAAAAAGGTTATATGGTAAGGAAAATTCTTTCTTACTATGTCTCTGTTAATGTTTTGATATTCAAGGTCTATAGGCATCTAATAAAGATTTAAAAGATTAGCCATTCCCCAATAGCAAAATGATCAAAGGATATGAACAAATGGGTCTCAAAAACACAATTGCATATTATAACAACCACCTGAAAGAGTACTCCAACTTACTCATAATGAGAGAAGTAGAAATCCAAAGAACTCAGAAATTTTACCTTCTAACCAACAAATACACAAAAATGACAAAATATGAAAGTATTCAATGTTAGAGGAGTTGTTGAAAAACTGAACTGATCCAAACGTTATTAAATCCAAACAATTTGGAATTATTTAAGGAAGCTACTATGGTTTAGATGTTTTACTACTACTCATATGCCTTAATGGTGTTAATGACAAAACGAAAGGGTCCATATACACCAAAATCATTGTAACAGCTCTTTTTTTTAGTAGAAAAAATGGGAATAAAGTTGGTGTCCTTCAACTGGGGAATAGCTAAACAAGTTGCAGTACATTAATGTAATACAAGACAACTAGGTGGGACAATAGACAGAACACTGGGCCTGGAGTCAGGAATACTCATCTTCTTGAATTCAAATCTGGTTTCAGACACTTAATAGTTGGGTGATCCTGGGCAAGTCACTTAACCCTGTTTGTCTCAGTTTCTTCATTTGTAAAATGAACTAGAGAAGAAAATAGGAAACCACCCCAGTATCTTTGCCAAGAAAAGCCCTAATGTGATCATGAAGAGTCAGACATGACTGAACAACAATAACAACAAAAGCAATGCAACATTATTATGTTTTAAGAACTTATGAATACTATATATTACCACATATATATGATATATACATACATATACACATATAAACATACATGTGTATACACACACATATATATAAAATTGTAGAAGTTTGCAAAAACTCGGATCCAAATAGTAAAGCAACCCTTTTGTTTACATGTAATTTAGTTTTACAACTCTGTAATACAATATATTTCTTTTACCAGGATATTTTGAAAATCATTAATGCCTGCATTAATTGATTTTAGTTATTGTTTTGAATGTGGTGATGATTGATTTTAAATTCTCCATCATGACAATAGCAGGCATTTGTATATCATTCGTGAAAATTGATAAAATTCTCAAAGTGTTACTCTCCATTTCATAAGTGCAGGCCATTTAGTCTGTATTCTATGTGAGTTATTTTTTATATGAGAGAGAGAGAGAGGAGAAGAGAAGAGAGGAGAGAAGAGAAGAGAAGAGAAAGGAAGGAAGGCAGGAAGAAAGAAAGAAAGAAAGGAAAGAAAGAAAGAAAGAAAGAAAGAAAGAAAGAAAGAAAGAAAGAA
>NW_020954596.1:69967913-70060398 GCF_900497805.2 Vombatus ursinus
GAAAGAAAGAAAGAAAGAAAGAAAGAAAGAAAGAAAGAAAGAAAGAAAGAAAAATGTTGAAGAAAATTCACCCAGAAAAGTGATGTAAAAATTGAAAATGAAATTATTGATGTAAAAATAATTCTTAACAAAATTCCCAGGAGACTAAAACAGAAAAAAAAATCAGTTCTAGAAAGTAAAAATAAGGTACCAACAGATATTATTTTCCAGCTAACTTCTGTATCTCATTCTTATAACTTGACCTATTTAACTTTAACTATTATAGCCTAGAAATATACTCACAAGAAATAGAAGCTTCAGTAAAAGGTAATCACAATAATAATAAGGTTCATGTTTCAAGTTAAGGCGAATAAAAGAGGAACACAAATATCAAATATAAGAGGAATCTAATAAAAGTATTATCACATACTGCATTTTTTTTTGTATTGCAGAATTAAAACCAAAACCAAGACACCAAAGAAAATAATGGCTTTATGAGTTGCTAAACTGGGACAGAGATCTGGTGAGTGCACTCATGGAGCACTGTCCAGTTTGTGGTGTCATATTTTAGGAAAGATGTTAATAAGCTGCCACAGATCCAAAGGATTTCAACCTGAATTGTGGAGGGATCTGAGGAGCTTGCTTTAGGAAGGTTGCCTTAAGAAGTATGTGAATTTAGATTGGAAAAGAGAAGACTTAAGGGAACATGACAGTTTTCTTCAACCTTTTGAAAGACTTTGATGGGAAAGAAAGAATAGCCTTGTTCCATTTGGTCCCGCAAAGGAGATCTAGCGATAATGGAGTGGTTTTCCAAAAAGACAGAAAAGATCATCATGCTTAGAATTGTCCCAGTCTGCATCAGGAGCCAGTTCTCTGTAACAGGTATGTTTCAAAAAGAGTTTGGTTGACCAATAGTAAGAGATAGTGTAGGAGGGCTTTTTGGTCAGGTATGCATAGGTTGAACTAGATGGCATATGAAACCAGTGCCTTCTTTGAGGTTCTATGATTGGGTAACTAAAACTTTGTTTGTCATATCATTGACAGTTAACAGAATATACAGAGTTGTTGTTGTTTAGTCATTTCAGTTGGGTCTGATCCTGTTTAGGGTTTTCTTGACAGATACGGGAGTGGTTTGCCATTTCTTATAGTATTCAAGAGCAAAAAATAAGATGGAGTTTGGTGTCAAGCAGTTAAGTATAGCCAAATGGGAATTCACTAAAATAGTAAAAGCTCTGAAGTAGACACATTATTTGAATTTATGTTGCATATTTCTGTTGAGCTGAAACCAATTACCATATTTTACATAATTGTAGTTTTGGATATCGTGGATTCAAATATGTAAGAACACTCTAGGGCATTCTTCATTCACCCTAATCAGGGCTTAGTTGTACCTTAATTTGATTCTCTACCCATCCCATACTGCCTAGATTCTAACTGCACCAAGTATTCTGATTAGCAAACTGAGCTCAGCAAATATCAGGATAATAGTAAATTTGAAGGTATAGATATGATGTTGTTGGGGCCACAACCATTCATTCACGTTCATTTCACAACCACCCCTTGTCCTATAGTGAAATGAAAGCTAAGTGTTTTAGGTTAACTCACTGATATAATGACTACCTATCACGGGAACATTTCAAACATTTTAGTAAATGTCATTTAATCAACTTATTTTGGTTTCTAGATCTCCATAATATTTTTAAACTTAATAGAACATTTAACATTTTGTAGGAAACTTCCAATCATGCTGTGCTACCTTTATTACTGAGCAACATTGCTCAGGCTATGTTCAACATTTTTTATTTTGTTCTCTTTAAATATATGATTTTTTTTTTTATAAAATTAAGATTTTTAGGCCTATGATATAACCAAATCATATGAAAAGATTATGCCCGGTAAACATCCACTAAAATAATGGATCCTGAATAGAATTTAAATCACATAGTTCCTAAGAAAAGCATTTCATAAAAGAAAATGAACAATAAAGTAATTGTAAGTAAAGCTTTATCTTTTATTTTTTAAAAATATCTTAATTATATTTGACACTTAATTATCCTCTGTTGTTATTAAATACAGGTTCTGTCATTATGTAGAATGTGAAATGCAAAAAGTAAAGAGAAATTGAGTTTTTGTAACTTAGTAATTTGTGAATTACTTAATATATATGACTAGTGAAAGAAAAATAATTCCCAAATATATTCTAAAACAGTGTGATATATAAGTTGTATTCATTATAAAGAAATAATTTGAAGGGAGAGGATAAATCCTTCAATACAGTAACTTATGAATGTGTAAATAGAGATAAAGTAGGGAAAATATCCTCAAGTGTGATCATTAAAATCTAATTTTAATTTAATAAACTTAAATTATTTAATAACTTAAAACTAGTAACAAATCAATAATGTTTCAGAGTTGAAATCATGTGACTTCAATTCATATTGTTACCAGAATAATCAAATTTTATTGTCATAGAAGAGGAAATCAAAGTTAATTCAAAAAGCGTAGCATAGATTATAAACTAGTCCCTTCTGTGTTACCCACGTGACAAAAAATGTTGGCTACCTGTGGCTAATTTAGTTCATTCACAAAAAAGATCAAAATCATACTTTGAGGATTTTTGTAATTACCATTGTCATGAAATATCCTTTGAGTCCTTTGGGGGAAAAAAGATCACATCCCTATTAATATCAGTATGTTATACCTTTAAGAAATCAAAGTGTGTATCTTAAGCTAGAAAACTCTAGTCACTATCTTTCTCAGTTAATTAGTCTATAAAAGAATATCAACTACCTCTCCATTTTCTAATGAAAACTTATTTGAGGTAAATGTAAATTATTTTCCATTTTATGTTTTTAGTTAAATATGGGCAAATTCTTAATATTATATTCAGTTCACAGTGGTACCATGTTAAATTGTATGTTGCTAATGTTTATCCTTATTCAATTTCCTAATAAATCTCACCTTCTAACACTAGAATATCTTATATATTTCAATAATCATGAAATGCTTAATTTTGAAGGGAATATATGGAAGAAAGAATTGACTTTTCATAGGAGAGAGATGTCTTTGCTGGGTGCTCTTTAATTACAAGAAAGTTTAGAAAGCAAGTGGGATAGTAACCTGTTAAATATTGCCAAAATTTGACTAAGTGGAACACAGTCATGTGAAATGGTCAGTCTGAAGTTGAGGGTTCATCCCTTCGGGCAACCTCACTACTTTTTTCTAAATCATTTTTGGTGTAAATCTTTCTAAAATGCATTAAATACATTCTGACCTTTTTAAATAGCAGATACCACTTATTATCATTTACTTATTGGAGGAAGCCACATGAATATCAACAGTTTTACTTGTTTGAACAGAGCCTCATTTATTCATGTGAATAGGGCTATTATGTTTTCTGGTGTTTTATTTGTTTGCATTGTTTTTCATTTTGATTCTCCAGCTGCCACTCCTTACAAATTGAAAAAGTCCTTGACCTTAATGACAACTTGAGAACTCAAGGGAACTTTATAGATCATCCATTCCAATAACCTTTGGGTTTGATGTTTCTAATAAACTGTGGCCTTGGAATATGGTCACTAATTATGTAATAAGAACAATTAGGCCCTGACTGAAATCCTTAGGGACTTTTCTGTGAATGATGTGCATGAACATTAAGATAAGAACTTTGTCTCAAACATTTTGTTTGACAAATGATGTACATTTTCATTACTGCATTATTTGTCTTGTGGTTCTAAATAGGAGAGGTTCCCAGATAGTTATGTTCTTTGTAAGTAAGGAATAACTAATCATAATAACCTCTGATGAGGTCTCAATGTGGGCAAACCAATATTGACCAAAAATCACTACAAATTATTGGGTAGTGTAGTTGTAATCCTCATAGAGTTTTATCTAAAAGCTGTTTCTTCGTGCTATGTCTAATGTACTCCATTAGTAGTGTAAATGAAGGTAGCACTATAAATTGGTCAGGGGGTGGGGAGTGCATCATGAGTTGTAAATGAGGAGAAAAGAAATCAAAGAAAATAGGCAGGGAAGGTCACTTTGGAAAGTTCATCTTGTTAAAGAATGGCCACAACATCAGATGCAAGTGGTGAAGGCTACATTATTATCACCATCGAATCCCTACCTTCACAAATGTTCTCACATTTGGAAACCTTTGCAATTGGTGTAGTTACTTTTGAAATTTAACTGTTCATAGAGTGTTGTGTGGGGAGGAATTGCTCCCATAAAGATCAACAAAATCATAGTTTTGTTTACAGGACAGTGAAACTTTTTCTTTTTTCCATTGTCATTTTCCCTAAGAATTCCAGGAGACTCTATTTATTTGATATCTTTAATTTGATTGCCCATTGAAGATGGGCATCTGTCCTTAACTGAACTTTAAGTGAAGCATTAAGACTTGCCACCTTTAGAGAATAAATCTCACGACAATGACTTGCCCCATTCATTTTAGCATTCACAAATGGAATTGTACTATATATTTGACTGCTTCCCCAGTGGAACAAAAGCAAACAAATGACAACTATACAAGACATGTCTTTTGCAAATGTAGCAGGGATATAAAGAGTAATGAGTACAAAGGGGCAGCTAGGTGTTGCAGTGGGTAGAGCACTGGTCCTGAAGTCAGGAGTACCTGAGTTCTAATGCGGCCTCAGACCAAACACTTGACACTTACTAGTTATGTGACCCTGGGCAAGTCACTTAACCCCAATTGCCTTAAAAAAAAAAAAGAGTAATGAGTGCAAAGAGCATTCAACAGGGAATCAGGTATGGTTCTGCCACTATCTAGCTATGACCTTGCTTAAATTCCTTAAACTCCTTGAGTCTCACTTGCTTTATCTATAAAAGAAGGGGCTAGTCAAGATGATCTTTAAGATGTCTTGCAACTCTAAAATTCTACCACTCCTGTGACCTCATGATTCTCTGGTTCAGAAGGATTCTTCAGCACAGTACACAGGTGGGATAATAGATAACAAGATAATAATTAATTGAGTCAGGCTGGTAAAGACTGGAATATGTAGGAGCAGCAATTGTGGGAGAAAAAAGAAAGAAAGTATTCCACATTACTACCTTGGAGGCAAATGCAAAAACCCAGGCAGGCTGTTAATTTAGGAAATTAAATCCAGAAACTGGAGTGTTAAATGAAGAAATATTTTAAAAGCTTTACCAAAGTTATAAGAGATGGTGTAGTGGAGTAGATAAGGAACATAACTAGGAGTTAGGAATATCTGTTTTTAAGTCCTGCCTATGCTACTTATTACCTTTGGGATCATTGACATAGGTCTATTTCATGATAACAATGATTTCCTACGTGCATGTGTGACTAGTCACACAAACACACAAAAACTCTCAAAGTATAACCTACAGATGAAGAGTAACCTGTAAAAAAAGTAAACAGATATTGATATAAGCAAATCCTATTTTCAAATATATTTCTGATAGTTTATAATTCAAGTCCATATTTCTAACTCATTGCTTTTGTTTTAGTACCTTGTGTCCTGAAATTTATAAGCACATGTAAGTTGATGATTTGTTTCTTGAAATAAACATGTTCTTACAAAACTCCATTCTTGGTCTGATGATGGCATTATGTGGATTTGATTGTCTCTAGCTCTCATAAGGTTGCTGAAAAGTTAAACCTCACATAAGTTAAAAATATTTTTAAATAGAATATTTATTTACAAGCAAATTCAGAAGGTTTTACTTTTTTGTGTCCTGCAGAATAAGACAGCTTTCTTGAAAAAAATTGCAGGATGAAACTTTTATGTCATTCCTTTAGCAAATGAAATTTGATTGGATGTAGAAATATTGTACCTAAGCCAGAGGCCAGGTGTCTCATCACATTACTTGAACATTTTCCCCAGGATTGTTGAAAATCTGTATGAAGAAATATTTGGTTCATACGAGGCAAGATTTCTATTTTGAGAATTTTGCAGAATACAAATTGAAGTTGCTGCATAAAATAATGTCTAGAATTTGATTTGGGTAAGTCTATACCCCGAGTTAGATGTTAAGGCCATAAAAACACTGCCAGGAAGCTTCTGAAGTCTCTATTTCATTCCTGTCCTGTGGAGAGCTCCTGTGTATTTATATTATTTCAGCAGGGGAAGACGAAATCACATTTCAATGCTGCATCACATTGTTGGATTTTTTAATTTATTTTTATTTATTTATTTATTTTTTATCTCCAAGCTATCCAATGCAAGGTGATCTGTTCTCACCTGGGAAGAAATGCCATTTCAAACTGACAAAATAGCACCATGAGGATATACATTTTCATCATTTTGGGAAGCTTTAAAACTGACCAACTCTAAATACCATCATGCTAAAAAATAGTTGAGGTTCTATTTTACTGTACAGAAATATAAGCTCCTTAAAAATGGAAGCAATATAAATACTCTGCTTCCTCCTTGTCAGATTGTCTTGCTTATTAATTCTAAGACTTCTTTGAACTCTCTTTCAATTCTCTTTTCTAACCTTATAAACTCTCCTGTCTTTTTTTTTCTATCAACTACATTCTCTTTTCATAACCGTATCCCAACTTAGACCAAGAGAGAGCATAGTATGAAACAGGGCTGACAGAGGACTAGCTATGGAGTCAGTAAGATCTGGGTTCAACAGCTCCTTCTACCACATATTACCTGTGTGACCCTAGGCAAGTTACTCAGTCTCCAGAGTAGTTGCTAATCTGCATAAAAAGAGTGGATTTCTTCACCAAGAGTTTTCTAAACTAATGAAATCACAAATTCAGAATACTTAATTCTTCCTCCCTTGAGAAATCAAAATATTAGACTGAACTATATTTACTTTGCTGAGTTGTTTAATAACTGTATTCATGATCTTGGAGATCAACAGACCACTTTCCCTTCCTTTTGACCTGTTGCTCCTAACAGAACAACAGAGACCAATTAACAAGAAAATAGAAGAGTCAGACATGATTCAACAACAACAACGTACCAGGCACTAGAGATACAGCAACAACAACAAAAATTTAAGTCTTTGGCCTCAAGAGAAGATTTTTCACCTTATAAAATAAGCTATAGAAAATATAAAATGGGGAGGGAAAACAGTGACTTGCTGGAGCTCTCTCACCAAACCTCCCCAAATACCTATAAAAATGACTCTAAACAAATTCTAAAGCAGCAGAACCCACAAAAAGACAGAGTGAAACAAATTTCCAGCCAAAGACAGCCTGGGTGGTTGATCGGAAAGGTATATCGCGCCGGGTGGGGATAGGAGCACAGTTCGGCGTGGGCACGCAGGCCACAGCGACCCTGCATCAGGCCTCAGAGGGCTTAATCGCAGGCAGCTATGGCAGTTTCCAGACTTCTCAAACCATGAACGCCAAAGACAACTTGGAAGGTCAGTGGGAAAAGTCTGTGACTGTGGTGAGAGAAGGAGCTAGGTCTCAGCCACGGCTGTTTCCTGAGCTTTCAGCCCACAGACTGAGGGGTGATCAAGTGGATGATCAGAGAGGGATTGCAGGGATCTCTTTGCCAGTGCTGAGGCAGGAATTTCTTTCTTTACCCGGTGCTTAGATCTGGGTCACAGTTCTGAGGGGCGGTCCTGGGGCAAGGAGGAACTCTGGTGTGGTGGAGCTTGTTGTGGCAGTGGAGAGAAAACACCTCTCCCCTTATCATAGCACCTTGGAAGAAATGAAAACTTTCAGGTCCCTAAAAGTATCTCTGAAAACAGTTGTACAAACCCCTGAAGCTTGGGACAGTGCGTTCTCCACATTGGAAGCAGACTTCTACCTTAACAAAGAGGTTAAAATGCAAGTTATTGGCCAAGATCATGAGTAAGCAGTGCAAAAGGAGTCAGACTATATTATCTTACTTTGGTGACAAAGAAGAGCAAAATGTACAACCAGAAAAAGACAACAAAGCCAAAGCTCCTACATCCAAAACCTCGAAGAAGAATATGAATTGGTCCCAGGCCTTGGAAGAGCTCAAAAGGGATTTTGAGAGGGAAGTAAGAGAAGTAGAGGAAAAACTGAGAGTCTAGCAAGAAAATAATGAAAAACAAGTCAACAGCTTGCTAAAGGAGACCCCAAAAATTACTGAAGAAAATAACACCTTAAAAAATAGCCTAACCCAAATGGCAAAAGAGGTCCAAAAAGCCAATGAGGAGACGAATGCCCTAAAAAACAAAATTGGCCAAATGGAAAAGGAAATCCAAAAGATTACTGAAGAAAATACTTCTTTAAAAATTAGAACAGAGCAATTGGAAGCTAGTGATTTTATGAGAAATCAAGACACTGTAAAACAAATCCAAAAGAATGAAAAATTAGAAAACAATGTGAAATATCTCATTGGAAAAACAACTGACCTGGAAAATAGATCCAGGAGAGAGAATTTAAAAATTATTGGACTATCTGAAAGCCATGATCAAAAAAAGAGCCTAGACATCATCTTTCAAGAAATTATCCAGGAAAACTGCCCTGATGTTTTAGAACCAGAGGGCAAAATAGAAATTGAAAGAATACACTGGTCACCTCCTGAAAGAGATTCCCAAAGGAAAACTCCTAGGAATATTGTAGCTAAATTCCAGAGTTGCCAGGTCAAGGAAAAAATATTACAAGCAGCCAGAAAGAAACAATTCAAGTACTGCGGAAACACAATCAGGATAACACAAGATTTAGCTGCTTCTACATTAAGGAGCTGCAGGGCATGGAATATAATATTCTGGAGGGCAAAAGAGATAGGATTACAACCAAGAATCACCTGCCCAGCAAAACTGAGCATAATCCTGCAGGGGAAAAAATCGTCATTCAGTGAAATAGAGGGCTTTCAAGCATTCTTGATGAAAAGACCAGAGCTGAATAGAAAATTTGATTTTCAAATACAAGACTCAAGTGGAACATGAAGAGGGAAGGAGATGGACATTCAAGGAAATAGGGGACTTCCATACCTTCCTGGTAAAAAGACCAGAGCTTAACAGAAAATTTGATCTTCAAATATAAGAGTCAAGAGAGACAGAAAAAGACAAATAGGACAGAAAGATACAATATGTTGCTAATAAGGGCAAACTGTTTACATCCCTACAAGGGAAGATGACACTTGTAACTCTTGAGAACTGTATTGTTATTACACCATGTTAAAGGGGTATACATAAAAGGGGTGGGTATAAATTGACTTTGATCTAACTAAGAAAATGTACTGAGAGAATAGGAAGAGAGGAGGCAGAAAAGGGTAAATTACATCACAGGAAAAGGCACAAAACCCTATTGCAGAAGAGGGAAAGAAGGGAGGGAGATGAGCATTGTTTGAACCTTACTCTCATCAGATTTGACTCAAGAACTGAATAACATAATCAGGCATAGAAATCTAACATGCCCTATAGACAATAGGAGTGAAAAGGGGAAAGAAAAGGGAGGGGGTTAATAAAGGGAAGTTGGGACTGAGGGAGGTGGTGGTCAAAGGCAAAACATTAGTGAGGAGGGAAAGGGAGAAAGGAGAAAGAGAGGCATAAATAGGGGGGAAGGATGGAAAGAAAGATACACATAGTCATCATAATTGTGAATGTGATATATAAATGTAATGGAATACTATTGTGCTATAAGAAATGATGAACAGGCAGACTTCAGATATACCTGGAAAGATTTGTATGGTTTGATGCTGAGTGAAGTGAGCAGAACCAAGAGAATGTTGTACACAGTAACAGCCACATTGAGTGATGACTGACTTTGATAGACTTAACCTCTCTCAGCAATACAAGGATCTAAGACATCTCCAAAAGCCTCATCATGGAAAATGCTATCCTCATCCAAAGAAGTAACTATGGAGTTTGAATGCAGATCAAAGCATACTATTTGCATTTTTTTCTTCTGTTATGCTTTGTTTCCTCTTTCTGATGGTTCCTCCTATTAGTTCTAATTCTTACTTACAACATGACTAATGTGAAAATGAAAAAAAAAAGAAAATACAAAATGGGCTATTTTGGTAGTGTATTTTATAAGTAGAAGCCACAAATATTTACATTTGAAGCACAATCAAATCATTGAAAATAAGAAGGCATATCTTTAGTGATTATGAAGAATGTTTACATAAAATGTATTTTATCCTCTCAATATAGGTATGGTAATTATTACTGCCCCCATTTTACTGATGGGGAGCTGGGCAGAATATAGTACAGGAAGCATTTCCCAACCTCTCAATATTGACGCTTTTAATTATTTCCTATTTTCCTGTCTCTACTTGTCTGTACATATTTTTGTTTGCTTGATGTCTCCTACATTAGATTGTCAGTTTTTTGAAGGGCAGGTGCTATTTTTTCTACCTCCCTCCCTCCCACCTCTCTCACTCTCTCTCATTCTGTATTCTCAGCACTTAGCATAGAGCCTGGTACATAATATGCAGTTAAATGTTTATTGACTAACTGACTGAAATAGTGAATCATGGAAATAAGCCCAGCCTTTCTGATCATAAGAAATGCTTTTTCTTCTTGAGTACAATCACAGCTCTTCTGCTATGGAGCCATATAATGCCACATCATGAAAGGAAGAACTTAATTCAATTCAACAAGCAATTATTATCTCCTATGGGCAAGACACAGTAATTAGAGGCATCTAGGTGGTGCAGTGGATAGAGCACCAACCCTGGAGTCATGAGGACCTGAGTTCAAATCCAACCTCAGATACTTAACACTTACTAGCTGTCTGACCCTGCGTAAGTCACTTAACCCCACTTGTTTTACCCTAAAAAATAACTAAATAAATAAAAGTTTGTGGCAGCTAGGTGGTGCAGTGGATAGAGCACTGGCCCTGAAGTCAGGAGTACCTAAGTTCAAATCTGGCCTCAGACCAAACCCTTGACACTTACTAGCTGTGTGACCCTGGGAAAGTCACTTAACCCCAATTGCTTAAAAAAAAAAAGACACTGTAATTAATGGTCAATCAAGGTACAAAGAAAAAATTGTCCTTATCTCAAAGAGCTTAGTATCATAGATTTGGAATCCAAACTAACCTTAAAGGTCATCTAATCCCATTTTTAAACTTTATAGATGAGGAAATCAAAGTCCAGAGAAGTGAAATTACTTGTCCAGGGTCAAAAAGGTAGAGTGACAGAGCATGTATTTGAATATAGGTCCTTTAACTCAAGAGTCAATGCAATTCCCATTATCACATGCCTCCTTGATACATTTTACCTTATGATGGTGACACAAGAGCAAGCAACTTAACTTGCCTGGGGCTCACTTTTCTCCACTGAAAAAATGAAGGGGATAGAGTAAGAGATCAATAGATTCAATAATGTTCTATGATAATCTCAGTCTTTAGGAAGTCATGTGAGGTTTAAAAGTTAAAATCTGTTGTATTTCTTTGAAAATGACTATCACTTATTTCAGGGCCATTATCTCCTTTAAAATATTGTTAGTTTAAAGTAAATATGCCATCTGTTTCTAATTGTAATTGAAACAATTAACCCTCTTTAAAAAATAATAAATCCAGAATACTAAGACTAAAAAGGCTAACTAAAAAGATACCTAGGAAGAAGAATTTCCTTTCACTTTGGCAAAGGGTATGACTGACTGAAATACTGAATTACCTGCATGAAAAAAAAATTGAGAAAATAGAAGTTCTAGTACCAATCAAATTCTTCAGAGTATTGAAAAAAGCATATAGTCACATAAACTCCAAAACAGGTTCCTCCATTCTAACCCTAAAATATATGTCCACAGAGGGATTTTCTATTAACTATAAAATAACAATGACTCAACAAGTAAAAAAGGATCAGTGAGTTAAGAGAAGCTTTTTGAAAATCATCCCCATCTTCTAGTTCAGCTGGTTCTCCCCACAAATAATTGATTAACCCCACCCCATTCAATCCTGACTGTTGTGATGGTATATAGTTGTGATCACATTATTACAAGAATAAAGTGGCTGGGAAGGTTAAGTAAAGACAGATGTTCAGAAATAGGAGCAATAATCCAGGCATGAAGACTTTAGCCAGCCTCTATCAATAAAATAAGAGTAATGATTCTAGGACATTATTGCCTAGGGTTTCTTAGTTGAAAGGCACAATTTAATAAACACCAGGTTACTATTGAAGGCAGTTTATGAGAAGCAAGCTACAGATCTATACTCAATGGCATAAAGACCAGTATTGACAAATAAAGAACTGCATTACACAGCCAGTAATTCATCATATCCTTTACTGTAAGAAAGCACTAATCATACTTTTGGTAAAAAAAAAAAAAAAGGCCAAATGCTAACCTTTGAGTAACTAGTAATTGAAAAGACAAAAATTTCCCAACATAAAACATTAGTAAATGATCATTTAAAAAAATGGGAATATGGTAATGAGGGAAAAACAGAAAGCAATAATAAAAATACTAATTAATTTTCTCTTTTCATAAGAAAGGTGTTGGAGATATGTATTTATGAAAAAGTATAGGTACAGCAACTCTTAATTTAAAGGAACAATCAATCCACCAGAACAGGCATTGCTAGCTAATGGGAATATGTACAAAATAAATGTGAATCAAAGAGGTCTGATCCCTTAGAGGGAAATAAGGGAATGTGATATTCACTTGCTTCAGTGGAAACAGATTGGTTGGCTCAGATTACTGATCTGAATCTTACCACATCAACAGGGATTGAAAGCTAACTGAATGACTGCCCGAGGGGGGAAAAAATCAGAATATCAGTAATGCCTTGCCACAACAGACAATATAATCACATTGCCTGACGGAGGTCAGCACCTCCAGAAGTTGCTGGGATTGCAATGTAGTCTTTTCTTTCTCATTCTCTGGGATCCTGGTAATACTAGGTCCTGAAAAGATATGCTGCCAATCATTTTTTTTTCAAAAATGTATCCTTGGCTATAGCATGTAACTCCCAACAAGTTAGTCAGAGGGCTGGTGCTGCTTTTCTATTCTGGAAAACCTTCTAGATCAGTGGTCTCCAAAGTGAGGTATATGCATTCCAAGGGGTACATGGAATAATATAATTGAGGTTTGAGGAAAAAGCTGAAATATTTCTGTATATTTATTTTAATTTAAAAATAATGAGAAAGAACTTAAACCTAATTCATATTTACCTTACATCTATATTCTGTATGACATTTTGCATACGTGTAGTGGTTTTTGTTTGGTTTTGTGTATTATTTTTATTTTTATCCCTGGTGCTTAGCAGCCAATCAATTGGTATTTTTGGCCACATATTGTATTCTGTTAACTAAACTAAATAATGAGGTTAAAAAAATTCAAAATACAATCATTGACCTAAAGAAGTCTAACAGGAGAGATAATATGCAAACTCTATAAAAACAAATATATGCAAGATAAATTAGAGATAATCCAAAGATTGAAGACAATCGAATTAAGGAAGATAAAGAAAGGTTTCTTGTAGACTTGAAGGAAGGGGAAGCTAGGAGATAGAGGTGAGGAAGGAGATACTTCTAGATATTGTAGGACAGCATTTGAAAATTCCTGTAGACTGGAGATGGAGTGTTTAGTGTCAGGACCAACGACGAAGCAAGTGTCACTGATTGCAGAGTAAAAGGATGATGAGAAAAAATGTAAGTTGTAAGAAAACTGGAAAGGAAGGAAGGTGCCAGTTTATGGGGCATAAAAAGCCAAAAAGAGGATTTGATATTTTATCCTAGTGGAAACAGGTCCATTGGACTTGATTAAAAGTGGAAGTGACATGGTCAGATTTCCACTTTGACTATTTCCAGTTGAGCAATTTGGCAGTTAAGTAAAAATGAAGTAAGGAAAGAGAGGGGTGGGAAGAAAAGTCAGTAGATTACTGCAGTGCCCAGATGTGAGTAGATAAGAGCTTCTACTAGAGTGGTGGCAATAGAAGAAATATTATGAAGGTACTAAAGACAGGAATTAGCAGCTGATTGAATATAAAGAGAGAGAGAGAGAGAATGAGAAACCAAAGATGACACCTAAGTTACCAGACTTGGTGACTGGGAGGATGGTGGTATCCTCTAGAGTAACAGAAAAGCTAAGAAGGGGGGAGGGTTTGAGGACAGTACCTAGAATAAAGTATGCAATTAATAAGTGACTATTGCATGTTTAATTTGCCTTTTGTCATTGGAGCCCTCTTTCAGCCATTTGTTAGGTATTTACATCTCATATATAGTGCCAGAAGTAAGCTAACAAAAAGTAGGAGTTCCAGTGTGTGTGTGTGTGTGTGTGTGTGTGTGTGTGTGTATTATTCCTTCTTTAAAGAAATTCCAATGAGAGTGAGGTTCAAGAATTGCCTGACATCTCCACACTTTTCTTTTCATTGTAAAATTTCTTCTTTGTGTGCCTCTTTTATGTAAGAAAATATTCCCTATTCTACCTTTCCCTTCCCTCTTTTCCAGTGCATTCCCCTTTCTCTCCACTTTACTCTTCTTTTTTTGTGGGGAGACTATCCCAACAAAATCAAATTACACCTATGGACTCTGTCTATATAAACTCCCTCTTAATTGCCTTAGTATTGATAAAGTTCTAGAAAGTTCATGTATCATCTTCACACACAAAAGAATGAATGCAGTTTAACTTTACTGATTTATGATTACTCTTTGATGTCTACCTTTTTATGCTTCTCATGAGTTTTCTCTTGGAATGTTAAATTTTCTGTTCTGTACTGACTGATCTTTTCATCAGGAATGCTTAAAAGTACTCTGTTTCATTAAATATTAATTTTTCCATTAAGGCTTCCGCTCATTTTTGCTAGGTAGGTGATTCTTGATTATGATTCCAGCTTCTTTGCCTTCCAGAACATCATATTCCAAGCCTTTTTCTCCTTTAGAATGGAAGTAATGAAATCCTGTGTGATACTGACTGTGGCTACTCAATATTTTAGTTGTTTCTTTCTGGTTGCTTGAAATATTTTCTTTTTTGATTTGGAAGCTCTGGAATTTAGCTATAATATTCCTGGGATTTTCATTTTGGGAGTTCTTTCAGGAAGTTATCAGTGGATTCTTTTAATTTATATTTTACCCTCTGAATCTAAGATATCAAAGCAGTTTTCCTTGATAATTTTTTTTTGAAATATGATGTCTAGGTTCTTTCTTTGGTAATGTCTTTCAGGTAATTGAATAATTTTTAATCTACCTGTCCTTGATCTATTTTCCAGGTCAGTTTTTTTTCTGATAAGATATTTCATGTTTTTTTTTCCTGGTTTTTTTTCTTTCATTTTTTACTATGTTCTATTGTTCCTTGAAGTCTTATGGAGTCATTTGCTTCCATCTGCCCAAGTCTAATTTTTTAAGAATTATTTTCTTCAGTGATATTTGTACTTCTTTCTCAATTTGGTCAATTCTGCTTGTTAAGGAGTTATTTTTTTCAATGGGTTTTTGCACCTCTTTTACCATTAGACTAATTCTTTGGTTTTAGATGTTATTTTCTTCAGTATTTTTCTGCCTTTTTTTTAAATCAAAGTTGTTTATTATCTTTTCATAATTTTCTTGAATTATTCATTTCTTTCCCCAATTTTTCTTCTACCATTCATATTTTTCTTTAACTCTTCTAGGAATTCTTGTTGAGTTTGTTTCCAATGATCACTTTTCTTTGAGGCACTTTTGGTAGCTGTTTTCACATTGTTATCTTCCTCTGATTTTACATCTTGGTCTTCCCTGCTACTGCAGTAGCTTTTTACTGTCAAATACATTTTTGTTGTTTGCTCATTTTTCCCAGCTTCTTTATTAATTTTAAACTTCATATTAAAGTTAAATTCTTCTCACCTATGTGTGAGGAGGTGCTATCTCAATCTTCAGACTTTTTTGTGTTACTTTTCTTCAGAAGTTCTGAGGGTCTGCAAGTTTTTAGTTCTTCCAAGGTGGTGTGATCCTGGGAGAGGTATAGTCACTCTTCTCCTGGACTGTACTCTAGTCTTTAGCCAGGAAAGGTCTCTGGTTCCCTGGAGCCACAAGCACTGGAGCTCCTCTCTGCTTTGGTACTCTGACCATGGCTCCTACTCCCTTGTGACTGACCACCAGCACTCCTTTCCCCCCTGGAACTTAGACCCAGAACTGTGTATGAGCAGCTGAATTGCCAATCAGCAGCAGCTATACCCAGTGTGAGCAAAATGTTCCCTATAATCTCTTTCTGAGCAGTTGTCCACCCACTTTGCTGAGAGCTTCTGAAGCTACTATTTCTGCTGTGGCCACTGTTGCCACTGCCCTGTGTGTTGACTACAGGCAAAATCTGTAAGAATTCCATTCCAGTATTTCAGACTTCTCCTCCTTACCCCTTAAATTTTCTTAGGCCAGAAAAAATCTTACCCTGACTCTGATTTTTTGTTGGCTCTGCATTCCAAAATATTATTTAAGGCTTTATTTTAAAGTGTTGGAGGAGAGAGTTCAGCTGAGTGGCTACTTCTAATCTGCCATTTTGACTCTATCCTGGGCATATTAACTTCTTAGGAGTTTGGCAATAAGAGTATTGGTTAAATTAATATTTTAAGAGAGTTAAAGAACATATGATCCATAGCACCCTCAGAGTCCATTCCACTTATCTTCTAACTCTTCTGAAATATAAGGGGCTGTAAAAATTTGTGGTGAATTTATATTTTCATCTGCTTTATTGGATCCCAGAATTAGATGTTAATTATTGTGATGTCAACCTGTCTGTGATGTCTGTGATCTCTCTCTCTCTCTCTCAATCTTTTAGCTAAGTTGGTCCTAGAATAGAGGACACAGTCTGTTCCAAGGTCTTACTCAAAACAATGCAGCTTGGGAGGCCAAATTATCATTATCATTATCATCGGCAACAAAATATGAGAGGTAATGATTTGCTACAGACACACATGCCATTATTTTAGATGTCACTTATCTCTGTGATTCAATTTCCTTCTAGGAAAGAAGAAACAGCAGAGAGATATACACATAAGTTCCAACAAAGTGAAACATCACAAAACAGCCTTTGTATCTTGAGATGACACATTTGATCAGATCCTTCATCCTATTCCTTGAACTTCTTAATCTCAAAAAGGGGAGGGGCTGGGGAGAATGCTGTTTAAGTTTACCAACTTCACAATAAGTACATTTGCCATTTGTAGTTGCATAAAGAAATAAGGAGATTTTATTAATCCATAACAAATCCAACCAATGCCATCCTAGCTAATTTAAACTAAATGCAATATAAAAGAATGGGCAATGGTATGACATAACTGTTTTCACTTGGGATGCTAAATATCAGAGTGATTTAAATTTCATTGTACTTAATAAAATGTGTATGTGATTTACCTATGCTGTAATTCCTTTTAAAAGAAACTATATTTAGTCATGTGTTGATTTGCATGCTGTTTTTTGTCCATGGAGTTTGGGGGTAGAAGACAAAAGAAAACGACATTTGCGTATTAGATAGTATGAAGATGGAATGAAATAAAATCATTTGTATATTTTTTTAAAGTTCTAAATTTATACTTCAGACTCAAATTAACTATGGTGAGTCTCATACTTTTATGCATATGCATATTTCAGCATAGCTATATGCAGAGAGGTTTTAGATAGATATGCATATATGCACATACAATGGATATACATATAACCATGCACACATATAGCATCATGTTTGTACAATAGGAGAACAATGGAAGTTTTAGCCCTGGGTCAATCACTAACTAGCTGAATGACCTTAAACAAGTCATTTGACTTCTCTAGGTCTGAGTTGTCTTATCTTCAAAATGAGAGAATAAGCTAGAGGTCCTCTAATGTCAAAAATACCATTTGTCACCAAGAATGAGTTATATTCTTTAAGATTTTTATTCATTAATTGCCATAGATATGTCAGTTCCATCATAGGATACATAATTTCTTTTTTGTTAAATTGTCTATTGGAATTTTTAAGGACTGGAATAGGAATGTTAAAGTCACCTATATTAAATGTCTTACTATCTAAAATGCAAGTTTGTTTCTCACTTTTACTTAAAGTACTTAGATGTTATGATATAAATATTTCATATATTCATAAATATTTCATATTATCATTTCACTATTTATGGTGATTTTAAGAAAACAATTAAGTTGTTTATATTTTTTATTATTTATCTAATTTTATCCTTGTCTTATCAAAATTCATGCTTGCCACTTTTTTGGGGGAGGGGGAATAATTCAGACCAAGCATATAAATGACATTAAAATATCTTTTACATAGCTTTGTACATATTAAATGTTTTGAAAATGCTTCTTCATTTTATATTTCTGTTTTCAAATTTGTTTTGTAATTCTTTATTTTTGTGAGCAAGTCAACAAGTCAATAAGCACCAGGAAATACAAATACAAGCCAAAAGTTAATTTTTGACCTCAAGGAGCATATATTCTAATGGGGGAGGATATTATGTAAAATAGAGATAAAAATGTGAAGTGT
The DNA here is from genome assembly GCF_900497805.2 of Vombatus ursinus. Taxonomy (NCBI): domain Eukaryota; kingdom Metazoa; phylum Chordata; class Mammalia; order Diprotodontia; family Vombatidae; genus Vombatus; species Vombatus ursinus. Next base: position 69,986,199 of record NW_020954596.1, read on the forward strand.
TAAGGCACACACCTAAGGGCAAGAGCAGAATTTTTCATAGAAATGAAAGCTGACCTAAGGACTCTCCTTAAATTGAGGTTCTGGAGGAAAACTGACCAATTAGAAGAACTGGTCAGAGGAGCAGAGTAAAATTCCATGCTGATAAAGACATCGTTTCCCAATGAAGAAAGTCCAGAGACTCAGGAGTGAAGTCAGAAGAACAACAAAGTATTCTAATCTTTTATTTCCAAAGTTATAATTGGTAGTATTGCTTATTTTCCCTCCTTTCAAATTATATTAAATTTCCTGCTTTTAAAAGTCAGAAATAAACCTCTTTTTTGCTTAAAATAATGAGAAATAAATCTCCAATATCAGATACAAATACAACTCTACCTTTCTTCCCTCTCTAGTTCAGAACAAAATTGTTAAATGTAATTATAAATATATATACATAAATATATATATATATGTATGTATATGTGTGTGTGTGTGTGTGTGTATTATACTTCCTGTACCCAGCCCTGATAAGAATGTATGTCAGGATCCTATACCCCTCCCCAGCCCCTATCTTTTTTGTTTGGATGATCTTCCTCTCTGACTTTCCAATGTCAAGAAATAACTTTATTTTCCCTTTCCCTCCTCAGACCTTTGTTCTAGTATACTTCTGTCTGATCACCATTCATAGCATCTTATACCTATTCTAGTTTTTATTACTGAATGATCCTCAGAAAAGTTTGGACTTCTAAGGAAAAACAACTTGCTCTTATATATATACGTTATATCTAGTCAACTTTTAGCTTATTCCTACTATGTGAAATTGTTTATTGTGGTTCATTTTTTTTGACTGTTGCATTTACATGGGAAAGGTTCTAATCACCTGTAGCTTTCCCTAAGGAATGATTGAAAAATTTGCCTGCCAGAGGACCTTGGGTCCACCCCCTTGGCTCCTGCCTAGCCCCTCCCCCACCTGCTGCTTCTTTGTGGAGAGCAGGTGACCAGGGTGGAGCTGGTGCCATTTTGACCATGAAGCTGCCCAACATCCTACTCATGGGTACACCAGGGATTGGAAGGACCATGCTAGGTAAAGAACTTGCAACAAGAACAGACATTAATGTGGGCAATTTAGCCCAAGAAGTATTGTTAAGTGATGGCTTTGATGAAGACTATGAATGTCCCATTTTGGAAGAAGACAGAGTAATTGATGAGTTAGAGAATAAAACGAAAAAAGGTGGAGTTATTGTTGATTACCATGGCTGTGACTTCTTCCCTAAACAATGGTTTCATATAGTTTTTGTGCTTCAAACAGATAATTCTGTATTATATTTAAGATTTGAAAAGAGGGGATACAGTGTAAAGAAACTACAGGACAATATTCAGTGGGAAATTTTCCAAATTCTTTGTGAAGCCAAAAACCTCCAACCATGAAATAGTACACTGGCTGCCCAGCAAGAACTAGAGAATAATTTAGATCAGATAATGAAATGGATTGAGCAGTGGATAAAAGACAATGATTGAACCTTGAGGGCAAAGCTTTGGACTTTTCCGGTTTTCCACATGATGGTTAAAGATTTTCTTAATGATTTTTCCTTCTCCATGCAGTAGAAATTAGGACAACATACATCACATTTTACTAACCAGGCTTGTGTTGTAGAAGTAGCAGGTGGATGATATATGAAGATGAGTTATGACTAAATTAATTTTTTTCTCTATGAGAAAAATGAAAACCCCCAAATACAATGAATAAGATATTAAGGACTTTCTTAAGTTTAGGAATATTCAGCATTCTCACTTATAAATAAGAATAAGCAAATTTGAGAAAATAGGTGGAAATCTTGAAATGAAAAAGAAAATGAAGGCTAGGAAGAACTGCTGACTTAGAAATAAAAGAGTCTAAGGATAAAGCTATAAACATTACATTAAGTGTTAAAAAATAACAAAGAAGATGAAAAAAAGAAAAATTTGTCTGCCTAATTGAAATTCATCTTTTTTTTAGGGAAGATAATGCTTAGCTTTGCAGGACATGTTATTTTGAAGTTTTAGGCAGATTTCTCTTTCTTTTCATTATATCATCATAATTCAGCATTTTCATTTATTTCTGATTATTAATAAGTACTCCCATGTGATTTATGCCATGTTCACCTTGATACACAAATTCCTTCTTCTGAACTAATTATAAGAGTCTTAAAATCCAAGCTCCAGAACATCATCATTATATTTCTAGGTAAGTTGAATTTGAAATTCTTCTGTAATAGCATAGTTTGGATTGCTTTCATTCATATTCCCTCTACAAACACACACACACACACACACATACACACACACACACACACTTTTTTCCTGATATATCTAAGAAAATTTCTCATTCAAAAGGATTTTTATGCTATTATTTTCATCTTTTTTTTCTGGGAAGCCAATAATTTTTAGAAGATAATTTATCTGTTCAAGGGTCATTGCTTTGCTTCATTAGGGCAAGTGTTCTTTCAATTTAGCTATTTGTTTTTCCAGATAGATATACACACACACACACACACACACACACACATATGCACATATACATGCATATATACATATGCATATATTCATTTCTATAATTTTCAACCCTTCTCTCCATTCTTTTTTTTAACATAGTCAATACTTTATTGAAATTTCCAAAGATCTGTGATAGTCTATTCTTTTGTTTACATTTTAAGTTTTCCATTAAAACCTCTAATTTCCCCTTTTTATTTCTTCTTTTAATTATTTTATTAATATTACATATTATGTTAAGTATTCTAGCCAAAGCTACTTATGGAGTATATATAATATAATTTCAATATTGTTCCTTTCTTCAGATTGTTTTTTAATTGTAAAACCCATAACATTTATCCATTACATTTAAACCTCATTTTTGTTTACTTATTTCTTTTTAGTCTTACTGCTAATTTTTTCTTCAAGGATTCCCTACATTCATTTTTTAAAAATTTATTTCCCCTTTTCTTACTTTTTTTTCTTTTTCTTTTACTTTATTTGGTATATTTCTTTTTCTGGTGATGAATACAGCTGGTCCCTCTTACCAGAAGTTTATCCCAAACCAGAAAAAAAAATAATCACTCCATTTTATAAATTTGTAAACAGACACATATGAAGATTAAAGGAAAATTTAGTGGTAGAATTAGAAATGGAACACAAGATTCTAGAAATGCTATTTTCCATTTGATCCATTTTTCCCCATCATGGTGCTAAGAGCTTATGTTTCACTACTTATTTTATTTTATTTTTCTGGGAAGGATATAATATTCTTTTGTGCATGTTTTTTTTCATTCAATTTTTGCTTTAAAAATAATATAAACAATGTAAGCAACTTGTCCTTTAAAAGCTATCAATTTAATCTAACCTATTTGTTCAGCCTTATTTAGTACTATTCTTTAACTGGAATATTTTTTTTTTAGTGGGCTGATCTCACTGTGTTGTGAACTGTTTCTTTTTAGTCCTAACTAAATGCCTTTCTTAAACAGTTCTTCTAGGTTGTATTTTTGTCCTCTTACTTATCCACATCATAAGCTGCTTTGATTTCCTAACTGTGATCCAGACTTCTACAATATATTCTTTTTTTTTTTTCAGTGAGGGCAATTGGGGTTAAGTGACTTGCCCAGAGTCACACAGCTAGTGAATGTTATGTGTCTGAGGTTGGATTTGAGCTCAGGTCCTCCTGACTCCAGGGCTGGTGCTCTATCCACTGCACCACCCTTTACAATATACACTTACATGGATGTTTGGTAGCATTTTAATTTGAAAAGGAAGTTCTTACCCCTTCTCTCACAATTAATAGTTTTTTGGCTAACAACTCACTTGCTTTCTCCACCTCAATTTTCTTTTCTGCAAAATGAAGATGATAAAAAAAGTTGCTTTAGCTGCCTCATATAGTTTTTACAAGCCAAAAAGGAGATCATGTTTGTAAAGGACTTTGTATACTTTAAGGCATTGTGTGTATGATTTATTGTTTTGAGAAGCTATTCCATATATACTAAAAGATCTTCCAAAACTTAATTCTTTGACTTTTAAAAAAAATTAAATTTCAAGGTAAAGTGATAGAGATGGAATTCCATAAATATTTTGCCTTTAATTTCAATAAGCATGTGAGATCAAGAGATACTCGTGAGTAAAATAATTGCTAGTTAATCTATAATTAGTTAGATATGTAGTTGGTGGAATCCATTAATACTTTGATGTCTACCTAAAGGAACTGTCAGAGGGATACATGAGACAAGGCTCTGCCCTTGGTCCTATACTGATTAATAACAAACAAAACAAAATCTTTTAAAAAGGTACAAATTATTTTGATTTCAAAACAAATGCAAAGATGATACAATGCTGTCAAGTAATTACAGTAATATACAGATTACAGACTATACAGAAATCAAAAAAGATTTGCATAAGAAGCGAAAATAGAATTTAGAGGTTTTAGTTGACTTTATTTTTCATTAATGTTTTAGTCTGATATTTGTCATGTTGTGTAGGTGACCTTATGTTCTCAAAGATCATGCCAGTTAAGTACAAACTTAAGCTGATTCTGATATGGTGCAAAGAAATCACATTCAAATACATGGACTAGTTGACTTCTGGGAGCCAAAATGGTGGAGTAAGGGATAAATCACTGTAACTTTCCTATATTCACCTCCAAAAAACCCCACAAAATAGTGCCACAAAAATCCTGAAACAGAAGAACCAGCAAAAAGATGAGGTGAAACAATCTTTTAGCCCAAGAAACTTAGATCAATAAGAAAGGTCCATTTCAATCAGATGAAAGGGGAGCCCAGTCTATGACAGAAAGCATCCCAGCAAGCCAGCAGCAAGCCCCACATCAGCAAACTAGTGGGAGATCCTAAGCCCCAGTGTGGTGGAATGGACAAATGCGAACACCAGGAACCCCAAGTGTCTTACATAGATAAGGGAACTGGCAGCTCTGAGAACCACCACATGCTTCAGTATAAGCCCTTCCCAAACAGGCATCTTCTGGCATGAAAAGAAAGGAAGCCAGACCTCCACATCCTTAAGCACAGTACAGGGGAAACAGGCATCCTCCAGTGCCTAGAACTCCACGTACTTCAGTACTAATGTTTTAGTCTGATTTGGGGAGACCCAGAAACAAATCTGACCTCAGCACACCCAGACACCACCCAGCTCAGTACCAGGTAAGCTTCTAGACCATTATGGACTCCAGAAGCACCAGCTATCCACCATCCAAAACCCTTAGCACAGTACCAGACATGATAGTCCCCCAGGGCCTCAGGGCAACATCAGCACAGCACCAGGTAAGCAACCAGGGCATGTAGTCACTGGCACAAAAAGCCTGAGACAGTGCCCTCCCACCCCAGATGCAGAACTCAAATTTAAGAGAAAGGAAAAATGCCAAAAAAGATGAGCAAAAAAACAGCAAAGAAAGAATCTGACCATAGAAAATTATTATGGTGACAGGGAAGACTAAGACAAACTCAGAAGAGGACAACAATATCAAAACACCTAGAGGCAAAAGCCCAAAGAAAAATGGGAAGTTATCTCAAGCACAGAAAGAACTCATGGAAGAGCTCAAAAAGAAGCTCAAAAATCATAAACGAGAAATAGAACAAAAATGGGAAAAGACATGAAAGTTGTGCAAGAGAATTATGAAAAGAATCAACAGCTTGGAAAACTATTAGAATTGGCCGAAAGGAAAAGGAGATACAAAAATGCATTGAATTAAACAACATCTTAAAGAGTACAATCAGCCAAATGAAAAAGAAAGTACAAAAACTAACTGAAGAATACAACTCCTTAAAAGTTAGAATTCGGCAAGTGGAAGCTAATGAAGCTGTAAGACCGAAAGAAGGAATCAAACAAATTAAAAAGAATGAAAAAATGAAAGAAAATGTAAAATAGCTCTTGGGAAAAAACAACTGACCTGGAAAATAAATCCAGGAGAAGCAATACCAGAATCATTAGGCCACCTTAAAGCCATAATCAAAAGGAGGACCTGGACAGCATCTTTCAGGAAATTATCAATGAAAATTGCCCTGATATCCTGGAACCAGAGGACAAAACAGGCATTGAAAGAATCCATCAATAACCTCAGGAAAGAGGTCCCAAAATAAAAATTTCAAGGAATATGATAGTCAAATTTCAGGACTATTAAGTCAAGGAAAAAATACTACAAATGGCTAGAAAGAAACAATTAAAATATCAGGGAATCACAATCGGGATTACACTGGACTTGTCAGCTGCAAAATTAAAGGATCTGAAATCATACAACATGATATTTTGGAAGGCAAAGGAACTAGGACTAGAATGAAGAATCACTTACTCAGGGAAAAATGGTAATTAAATGAAATAAAAAGATTTCAAGCTTTCATAAGGAGATCAGAACTAAACAAAAAATCTGATGTCCAATATCATAACCCAAGAGAAATATAAACAGGCAAAAAGGGAAAAGAAAATGTAATGGCTTCAATAAAGCTAAACTTTTTGTACCCTTACACAGAAAGATGATACTTATAATTCTTAAAAAAAATTATCATTAATAGTACAACTAGAAGGAATATACATAGACAGAGGGTATGGGCATAAGATGGATTTGAGGGAATGACATAAAAATAATTAAGGGATGAGAAAGAAAAGTACATGATGCAGAAGGGAGAGGTAGAATGGGGTAAATTATTTCACATAAAGAGGTGCAAAAAAGGGGAAGATCAGAGGGTGGCAATGCTCATCATCACCTGAACCTCTCACTCTTATCAGTATCAGCTCAAAGAGGGAATCATATACACAATCAGTTAAATATAGAAATACATCATACCTGACAGGGAGGTAGAAGGGTAGGAAATCAAGTAAAAGTGGGTTAGAAACTGGCATAAGGGAGGGACAAACATGGAAGGTGGTAGACAGAAGCAAAATATTGGTGAGAAGGGAAAGGTTGAAAGGAGACAGAGGTAGACAGGAGAAAGAACAGGATGGAGAGAAATGCATAAGTAGTTATCATAACTGTGAATGTGAATGGGAAAAACTCTCATAAAATGGAAGCAGATAGCAGAGTGTATCAAAAGAATCCTACAATATGTTACACACTTGAAGCACACCCACACCCACACACACACACACAGAGTAAAGGTAAGGAGATGGAGCAGAATCTATTGTGCTTCAGCTGAAATAAAAAAAAAAGTGGGTCTAGCAATCCTGATCTCAGAGAAAGCAAAAGTAAAAATAGACCTAATTAAAAGAGATAAGGCAGGTAACTACATCTTGATAAAAGGTATTGTAGACCATGAAGAAATATCAATATGAAATGTATATGCATCAAATGGTATAGCATCCATATTCTTTTTTTTTTTTTTGGCTAGGAAATGGGGTTAAGTGACTTGCTCAGGTTCACACAGCTAGTAAGTTTAAAATGTCTGAGGCTGGACTTGAACTCAGGTCCTCCTGACTCCAGGGCCAGTGCTCCATCCACTGCATCACCTACCTGCCCCATACCATCCATATTCTTAAAGGAGAAGTTAAGTGAGGTATGGGAAGAAATAGCAAAACTATACTAGTGGGGGACCTCAACTGTTACCTCTCAGAACTTGATAAATTCAACCAAAAAATAAACAAGTAAGAAACTAAGGTGGTAAACAGAATGTCAGAAAAATTAGATATGACAGAACTTCATCATGATTTAGATATAAAGAGTGACACCAAAGGTAAATTAGAGAGCAATGAATTGTCTACCTGTTAGATTTATGGGTAGGGGAAGAATTCATGACCAAGATTAGAAGGAATGCAGAAAGATGGGAAACAATCATTACAGCAAATGTCTCTGATAATGGCTTCATTTCTCAAATATATAGAGAACTGAGTCAATTTATAAGAGTACAAGCCATTCCCCAATTGATAAATGGTCAAAGGATATGAATAGGCAGTTTTCAGATGAAGAAATCAAAGCTATCCATATGCATATGAAGAAGTGCTCTAAACCATTTTTTTTATTAAAGAGATTCAAATTAAAACATCTCTGAGGTACCGGCTCACACCTATAAGATTGGGTAATCTGACGGAAAAGGAAAATGGTAAATGCTGGAGAAGATGGAAAATTGGGGACACTAATGCACTGTTGTTGGAGCTGTGAATTAATCCAACCATTCTGGAAAGCAAGTTGCAACTGTGCCCAAAGGGCAATCCAAATGTACATACTTTTTGATCCAGCAATGCCCCAACTATGTCTGTATCCCAAAGAGATCATAAAAAAGGGGAAAGGACCTACAGGTGCAAAAATATTTATAGCAGTTTTTTTTTGTGGTGGTAAAATATTGGAAATTGATGGGATGCCCATCATTTGGGTAATGGCTGAACAAAATGTGGTGTACGAATGTAATGGAATACTATTTTGTAATAAGAAATGTTAAACAGGCAGATTTCAGAAAAAAACAAAAAACAAAACCTGAAAACACTTCTACATACTGATGCAAAGTGAAGTGAGCAGAACCAGGAAAAAATTTTACATAGTATCAGCAACATTGTGTGATGACCAACTATGAATGACTCAGCTCTTTTCAGCAACACAAAGATTCAAGACAAGTAAAAAGGACGCATGAAGGGAAATGCTATGCACATCCAGATAAAGAACTGATGGATTCTGAATGCAGGTCAAAGTATATTTTTTCACTTACTTCATTCTTTTTCCTGTTTTTTTTTTCTTTTGGTCTTTCTTCTTTCATAACTATGATGTACAGAAATGTTTTACATGATAGCACATGTATAACCTATACCAAAATGCCTACCATTTTTTTTGGAAAAGGAAAGAGGAGGTAGTGAGGATGGGAGAAAAATTTAGAATTCAAAATCTTGTTAAAAATGAATGCCAAAAATGTTCTCAATGTTACCGGGGGAAAAATACTATCTAAAAAATAATAAATCGAGTACGTCAATATGAGTTTGTCATTTGAAGACAAGCTAAACTAAGCCTAGAGAGATTCAACAGTGTTTGTCTGCGGTATGATGACACTTTCAACCAAAGGAACTTTTAAAGTACTCAAGCTTGATTGTTGGAGGAACTAACCTCACAAAATCAAGGATCTTTGAAGTATAGAAAGAATTTATTGAAAGCTCAACATGAGATAGTACTAGGATGTGACTGCTTATCCCTACCCTTGCAAAACCAATGTATGTTTAGAGTCAGTTAATAAAACTATAATGTCTAATTTAAGGAAATTTCAAGTCCTATATTACTATGTGCTTATTGAATCATCTGGAATTTTGCATGTGCATATACATATACAGATACAGATACATATATAGGAATGTATATATACACACATATATGTAAATATTCACATACATACATGTATGTATATGTATATATACAGAGAGAGAGAGAGAGAAACTATACTATGAGAAATTTTGACAAAATACAGAATATCCAGGAAAGGGTAACAAAGATAACAAAGATGGTTAATGGCCTGAAAACATGATATGATAAAATGTTGGTGGAAGGGGTGAGGGGTATTTAACCTTGATAAACAATATTTAAGAATGGTAGGAGGGCAATGGAAGAGTTTGCCAGACCCAATTATTTTCATCACTTCCATCACACTTCCTAAAATTCCAAACTTCACTTTATTACAATGTTTAAATTTCTATTCACTAAAGGTTTATTTCAGTGAATATTGACCCTCTTCTAAAATGACTGCTAGATCAGAGTGGTATTAATAATGGGACAGTACTTTATATGACAAATTTTTTTAATGGTAAAGTGCATAAATGTAATGACTCTAAAAAAATAACATTAAAAAAGCTTTGTTTCATTACCAAAGGATAATCAGACATTTCACTGATGATAGTATTGTTTCCGCATCACTACCCCTAAATTGTAAACATCATTATGTAATTTAGCTTAATCAACATCATCTCAAATGTCTATATCTCTTGTCTTGAAATTTTCCAAATTTTTTATCAGTCTTAAAGATCTCATTATATCAGTGTTAATGAGCTTTGGAAGAAGCAAAATAATTTGTTTATTTTTAGATTTATTAAAAATACACCCTCAAAAGCCCCTGAGCTTATGATCATAAAAGAAGTTCCCAAATGAGATTAAATTCTACTCTATCCCTTTGAAAAATAACCAACAGGACCAAATAATGTTTGGAAAATGCTAAGCTAAGCATTGTTATCTTAAAACATGCTTCAAAGTATTGATTGATTTAATTAACAATTAATCTAACAACCATTTATTAAGTAGTCCTTCTTTTTCAGACATGGTCACAGGTGCCAGAGATAAAAGGCAAAAATTAAACATCCCCCTGTCCTCAAGGGTCTTATGTTCTTCTGTTATCTGAAGACAGAGAAGGATATGTTGTTGTTCAGTCACTTCAGTCATGTTCAACTCTTTGTGACCCCATTTGGGGTTTTCTTGGCAAAGATACTGGAGTGGTTCAGTATTTCCTTCTGCAAATCATTTTATAGATGAGAACTGAGACAAAGAGAGCTAAGTGAATTGTCTAGGGATAGCTAGTATGTGTTTGTGTGTATGTATGTATGTATGTGTGTATACACACATATATACTTACATATATAATACACAAACATAGCTATATACACATACATACATATATATGTATATGTATGTATATATGTGTGTATACACACATATATACACAAACACATATATGCATACACAAACATATATCCTTTTCTAGGCAGCTAAGTGGTGAACTGGATAGAACATAGAGTGCTGATCCTGGAGTCAAGAAGACCTGAGTTCAGATCCAGATCTATCTATCTATCTATCTATCTATCTATCTATCTATCTATCTATCTATCTATCTATCTAATCTATCTATCTATCTAATCTATCTATCTATCTATATCTATACACATTTATATACATATATACATATACACACATATATATTTTATATCCTTCCTTTAGTGGATGGAGTCTTGACTCAGAACTCCAAGGTTAAATACTTTTCTTGAACTTAATCAGTTAACCTCTTAGAATCTATTTCCTCACCAAACAAGACATAATGATATTTTAACTATTCATCTTACAGATTTGTCTTATTTTTTTAAACCTTAATGTACTTTATAGATGTAATAGCTTCATAAAACCACATAAATGTTACATTATTAGAAAAGCAGCATTAGTATTAAGGATTAGAAGACTTGTATGTTTAGTCATGGCTATCTTATTTAATAGTTTTATAATTTTGGTAATTATTTTTTAAAACTCTAAAAACTTCAGTTTCTTCACATGTAAAATGGTATGGATTATATGGAACTAAAAGACTTCCAAATTCTTTTCCATCTCTTAGATGATGCTATGATGACTTTGGCCAATTTTCAATATAAAATGGTTACTCTGTGGTCAAACAATTGTGTAGCTATACTTAAGATCTTTACAGTAACTGTGATGTCATAATCTTACTTTTCTATCCAATAGACCCAGTCTATTTGAAATTGTCTGTGGCTGTATCAGTACTACAAATTCAGTGAGAAATATTTGGTCAGGTAGAATGTTATTAACTGATATTGTAATTGATATTGTAATATCAGTAATGCCTTTGAAATCTTGAGGGAAGTGAGAAGCCCAATTATTCCTTAGAGTATTAGCTACTCTATGAAATTTAAATTAAATCTATTGGCATTACCACATTCCTGATGTATGCAGTATCTGCTATTAAATTTAATGGGAGCTGTGTTCTCATTAAATGATTAGTACAGACTGATGTGAGGCAGGGTAAATGTTTAGTACATCACATGGAGGTAAATCAGTTCTCATGTACTCAATCTACATTTCCTCTAGTGCAGCAGGATAAGATTTGTCATCATGATTAAATTTTCTTCACAGGTTTTTAAAATAAGAACTGTCCCTGTATTGTCACTAAATAGTATATTATGACTTGTTAACAAGTGGGAAGGAGAAAAATGGAGAAAATATTGAAATACATAATTGGGTGTTAAAAAGTTAATCTAGTTTTTACATGAGGGTTAAAGAAATTTAAAGATGTTTATATACAAATTTATCAGTTATAGGAGATAAATATTAGAGCAATCTCTTATGATAAGTAGCAACAAAAATAATGACTGATTGCTGTAGCCAAACATACTACTAATTCCCACAAATTTAAGCTAAAGCAGATGGAGACATAGTTGCTTAAAAATTCTTATGTCCTGTTGAGCTAGAAACTGAACAACACAGGGAGAGATGACACAATTTTTAGGAAGTTTAAATAGAGATTAAAAGGAAGAGAAGGAAGCTGAAACTAAGCAGAATTGGGTTTTTGAGTTTCTTTTATTTTTTTTTTAAGAATAGGAATTTGTAAAACATCTTAGAGAAATTTACCTAAGCTGGAGGTCTAAAGCAAAACTAAATCTGGGCATAGCAATTTGATGACAGAGCAAGCACCTTTGGGAAAACAGTCAGTGAAGGGCTAACAATTATTTCTAGTCACACCATAAGACCCTTGCTTCCTACATTTTCTAGAGTCTGCACTGGCAATGAAGCAGAATGGGATTAATATCAGAAATTTATGCATTCACCTGTATGCCTCTGACAGGATAAGTCAACTAAGCAAAACAAAAATGATTTCCTCATCTGTAAAGTGCAAATAATAATGCTTGCAACTTCTACCTTGTAGCACTGTTGTGAGTAAAGAAATTTGTAAATTATTAATAGTCATAAAATGCGAATCAGCAACGTTATTACCTGTTCATAGTTTATGCCCCTAAGATTCCTCTAACTGTAATGGATTAGATCTCCTATTCTAGAAGGATGGTTTGGAAAATGATTTGGATGAATTATTATGTAAGGCAGGAACTAAATTGAAGTAAAGGGCACTATGCAGTCTCCAGGTTCCCTGTAGAGCAAGGCCTTTTACAAATCTAGAAACACCCTTCATCCCATTATCCTCTCTTCTCCAGAAATTTATCCTAATCATCCTCCTTTATCTTTTGTGTTAATCTTCAATCTCCTTCTATTTGCTTCAGTATTTCCTGCAAACACACCCATATCTGTCCCATTCTCAAAATCAAAACCACAATTACAAGGATGACAATGACAATAAAAGTAACACCACTAGCATCATTTGATCTTACCATTCCAGTACGCTATCATCCTATATTTTTTCCCTACCTTTCTCAGTTAAACTCCTCAAGAAAGCCATTTGTTCCTCTTGCCTCTATTTCTTTTCCTCTCATTCTCTTCTAAACTCTATGCAATCTGACTTCTGATCTAATCATTCAGTTGAAATTGTTCTTTTCAAAATAACTAATTGCTAAATGAAAGGCCTTTTTAAAAAAATCTCATCTTTCTTAACCTTTCTGCTACAATTCTTTGGTATACTTTCTCCTCTTTAGGTTTTCAGATCATTTCTCTCTCACAGTTCTCTTCTTGCATATCTAACAACATCCTCAGTTTCCTTTGATCTACCTCATCTGGATTGTGTTATATTTCTCAACATTCTTTCAGGGGCCTTTTTCTCTTCTCTCTCTGAAACATCTTGCTAGATAATCTCAACAGATCCCATAGTTTCAATTATGAACTTTAAGCAGATCATTCTCCAATCTCTACCACTAGAACCAATCTCTCTCCTGGAGCTTCAGACTCATATCAATAGTTCCTTTTTGAATATCTTGAATTGGATGTCTCATTGGTATCTAAAACAAACAAACTCATTAACCTTCCTCTCTGAAGTCTTTCAGTCTTCCCAGCTATTACTGTTGTTAAAAAGATTCTCACTGAGCCAGTCTCTAACCTGAGAATGCTAAGATCTTCACAAAGCAGGCCTAGAGATGGGAGTGTCAGTAATCAAGTAGTTTAATTAATCAGTTTCAGAGTGAAGAATGTTCTCTTAGCTGAAGTAAAAGCACAGGTTATATACTTAAATCACAAGTCAGGAAGGAGAGGGCAAGGTGGATTATAAATAATCATTTAGTGGTTTCCTAAAAAAAAAATCCCCCAAATCCCACAGTACAACAATTCTGAATTCAAGTCTTTGGGGGTAGTGACCACCTCCCCTAGAGTACATAACCAGAGTTCTATAATGGGAACAGATTCTACAATCTTTAATTTGCTTCACTTAAGGTCAAGTGATTGTTAGCATTGTCAGAGTTTTGTTAAGGCTACCAACATGCTTCCATTCACCCAGGCTCCCAAGTTAGGTGTTGTCCTCAATATATGTAATCTGTTGTCAAATATTATTGTTTCTAAGTTCAGAATAGCCCCATATATCTCTTCTCTCTACTCACACAGTCACTACTCTAATATATATATGCATCATCTCAGGACTCGATTACTACAATAGCCTTCATTTTATTTATTTTTAATTTATGGGAAAAAAACAAATTTTTTTTATAACATAGTACAAAAAAAGATGATTGTACACACATGTGTATGTACAAATGTGTCTGTACAGGTATATGTAAAATTATCATATATATATTTATTAGTTCCTTCTCTGGAGGCAGATAGCATCTTTTTTCATATGTCCTTTATAGCTAATTTGGGTATTTGTAATTAAAATAATAACTTATTCACTCAAAGTCATTCTTAAAACAATATTGCTGTTACTTTATGCAATGTTCTTGTGGTTCTACTTATTTTACTCTTCATTATTTTGTGCAAGACTTTCATTTTTTTTCTAAAATTACTGAGCTCATAATTTCTTATAGTACAGCAATATCTCATCACAATCATATATTACAATTTGTTCAGCCCTTCCCAAATTGATGGGCATCTCTGCAATGTCCAGTTCTTTGCCACTATGAAGAGAGCTGTTATAAATATTCTAGAACATATTGGTTCTTTTTTTTTTCCCTAATCATCTTTGGAAATACACCAAGTAGTGATATTACTAGCCTGCCATTGGCTAACCTCAAGTCTGTCCCCATTTCCATGCACTCTCCAATCAGCAACCAAAATAATTTTTCCTTAAGTATTGCTGTAACCTTGTAACACACCACTCATACACACTCAATAAACACCAATGACTTAACATTATCTTAAGAATCAAATGAAAATATTTTGTTTTGCATTCAGGGCCCTTCTCAAGCTTGTCTCTACCTTTTTTCCCCTTTGTACCCTTTAGTATCCTCTACATATTCTAAGCTCCAGTGAAAATGGCCTCTTCTATTCCTTGAACACAGAATTTTATCTCTCAACTATGCCTTTGTATAAATGGTTTTACACATCTGAAATGTTCTCACTCCTTACCTCAACCTCCTACATTTCCTGTATTCCTTCTAAACTCCGTTCAACTCACCTTCTGCTGGGAATCTTCATCCTATCCCAACCTGCCCCCACTGCTAATGTCTTCCCTATAGCACTGATGTCCAATTTTATCATATATAACACACATAGGTAATATATATATAAAACTTTTTTGAACAATATTTTCACCATTAGAATTTGAGTTCTTCAAACATAGGGATCATATGTTTGCCTTTCTTTGTATTTCTAGTACTAACACAATGCATGGAAAATATGAAGTACTTAATTAAATGC
Source organism: Vombatus ursinus (assembly GCF_900497805.2). NCBI lineage: Eukaryota > Metazoa > Chordata > Mammalia > Diprotodontia > Vombatidae > Vombatus > Vombatus ursinus. Next base: position 70,001,668 of record NW_020954596.1, read on the forward strand.
TTGCTGATTTGTTTGATTTGGCTTGACTTACCTTAATATTCTTCACAGTTTGGATGAAGTACTTTCTAATAGCAACATCATCACACTGTTCCTTCACTATATCTGACTTTTTCTTAACTTTTGTTATTAGTTTTTAAAAGAATGATAATTTATTCATTAACAATGAGGAATATTGTCTCCACAAAGAGTATATCTGTGTTTACTGGCCATCACTTTTTCCATTATTAAGGGATCTAAAAATCTTTGTCATTTGTCAGAAAGTTGTTTGGGAAACATTCTTTGAACAAAGTAATTGAATGGCCTTACAGGGTACTTTAATCAAAATATATGATGATAAATATATTATACAAAGTGACACATAGGTTAGTTGAATAGAACATGATATTTCCGGAAAATGTAGGTGTACATTGATAAATATTTAGTTTCTAATGTCATTTTTTGTGATTCCCTGAGAATCATAAGTATACCATTTGCACATGTGTCTAAATTCTAACATGTTGTAATTTTCAGTTATTAATTTAACTTACATTATATATGGCAAGAAAGAAAATTTACATTATTGATTACAAATTAGAGGTAGAATATTATTTTATATAAATCATGATTGATTGACTTCAAAGAAAATTTCAAACCTAAACATCTTAACCAAAATAGGCCCCCAGGTAGCATGGACTTTTGGTCTGAAACCAGTTCACTAAATATATTCTAGTCATTAATGTGTTATTTATGGTGTCAGCAATAATAAATTTATGGTCTATCATGGAAATGTAGGAAACAATTTAAGAAATTTAAGTGAATTGAACAAGGTCACTAATATATTTAGGAAAGCCAATAACATAACTCAGGCCTTGTGCCTACAAATATAGGGATTGTTTTACTACAATGTGGTTTCCCATCAAGGATTCTTTTTCTGCTCTATCCTCTATTGCTATTCCTTCTCTTTATTGACAAATATATCAGTTTTTCCTGCAATGACTATTTCATAGAAAATACATTTTGCTTTTAAAGCCACTAGAGGCATGGATTCTCCTTTCAATAAATGGCTAGCTGCAGTCTAATTATATCAAATTTACTAAAGAAATTCTTCAAGCTCCATGAAGAAATTATGGATCATAAAAAATTCTCACCACTTTGTTAAGACACTAACATTTCATTGTCTCTGTTACCTTTCATTTTTTTTTATTTATAATTTATCAGCTGGAGTGGTAAGGGGGAATCAAATGATCAGGGTACTTATAATCAGCTCCCCTCACTCCAAACTACAAATAATTCTTTGTGTTTTATGTGATGCTTGCTTCCTTAAAAATGCTATCTATTCCTCAATTTACAACATCCCAATGAAAAAATTTTAAATATCAAACATTGTTACACAATGGAGAAAACTAAGGTGCACAGAATTTAAGTACCTTGTACATAGACACACAATGTTTATAATAGAGCTTTGGCTTATAGACAATTTTTTTCTCATTATACCATAGATCACTGTGAAAGATAAATCTTCATCAAATATTTATAAAGCAGTTTCTTGTGAGTCAACTTATAAGAATCATCAAACTCTAAATGATAAGCTTTAATATCTGTCAGATAAGGAAGAGTTCAGTTTCATTGCCATATTCCATGATTTGTTAAGAAATTTTCATCTGTAACTTAAAAAAGCAATCATTAGAAAGTTATATTAAGAAAGTAATTTTAAAAGTTTATCTTACATTTATTTATACTAAAGATTCAGATAAATATGGGTTATTATTTTTTTTAAACTACCATATATCTTAGAGGTATTGTGTTCCCTTTCCTTCCAGGAAAAAAGGCCGAATTTTAAGAAAAGGCTGAATTATCAGTTTCCCAGGTATGTCATACTGGCATTTCCTTTCTTGTATAGGCTGGAATAAGTGCCTGCTGAGTTTCCTTATAACTCTTAAAGTATATGATTCCGTGAAATATAGTTTGTAGACTCTAATAAGCAGTCTTTGAAACCTTTTGGCTAAATTATTTATATCATAAAAGCTATTATGTAAAACCCATTAGGCTTTGGCATTTTTCTGTTCATTAGCTCTGCATAAAGTGAGCAAAAAGTGAATTATGACAATTTTTGCATCCTTTGTTTATTGGGTTTATACAAAGAAAGTTTTTCTTTTTTAAAAACAGGACTATATTTTAAGACAGTTTTATTTTACACATTGCACTTAAATACATAAAATAATATATTCAAGACTGAATCTTTGTACTATTTTAAAAAGAAAATTATTTTTTTCTGTTTGACTCAACCTCACAAATCTAGTAGTTTATAATAATATAAATATTCATTTAACTTCATTAAAGAGTTGAAAAGATCTAAAAAACTTGGCCAAAGACATTAAGGAAGTGTATTAGAATATTTATAAGTCCTCAAAAGATCTTTGAATGCTTTGGCAAAGGAAAATAAAACTAACAGTAGTGATGAATTCTTGAGCTTGTGAAGAGGGGAATGGGTCTAAGATAATTTGGCAACCTAGAAAGCAGCACTCACTTTAAGAGAACAAATACATTAAGTGACACCCGATCATCTGCTTAAAAATTAAAGAGATAAAGGAGGTAAAACTAGCCAGTCATCTGAAGGATTAGTTAAATCAACTGTTGATTTTCTTCTGTTTTTACTTTCCCCTTTTTTGTGTAAAATATTAGAAAATAATGTGAATGATTTGAATGTTTCAAATGGAAACAACAACAAAACAATAGAAATAGAATATGAAGAAAGTATAACAACCAAGGTTGGACCAAAGAAGAAATATGAAAATACATGTTCTCCTGCTGTTTGTTTGCTTGTTTGTTTGTTTGTTTACAAAAGCAGGTTCTGTGAAGGTGAAACAACAAATGATGTTGGAGTTCTAGGGGTTGATTGATTTTGCTAAAATTTTCCTCTTCTTCCTTTTTAAAAAAATCTTTGTAGTAATTTGTGACTTACTAGAAGAGAGTAGAGAGAAGAATATAGGGGAAAAGGTAGGTAAGGTAAAAACAAAATATATGAATGAAATCTATTAAAATAATGTGCAACAGAAGAAAGAATGAAAATAGTCTGAGTGCCATACTGTACTGAAATGTACAGTCACCTAATGAGAGACTTTAGCCAAATGATTAGATCAAAGGATATTTGAGTAATACGTGCAAAAATTATGCACAACAAAAAGGGATAAATAGGTTCTATATTAAAGGAGGGAATGTCTACTTTAATAAATCTGTTAATGTAATAAAGTATACAATAAAAAGATATTTAAAGTATCCACTCTACTTATTCCCCAATTTTACCATTTCCTATGATATATTATTTTAGTATATTTGTAATTTATTTATATCAGAAAGACAGAAAGTATTTAGAGCTCATTATAGATGAAATGAAGAAGAAATGGAAGAAATAATTTTTAAGAACAGTCATCCATATTAGAGTAAAATTTTATATTGATTCCTTAGTCTTAATTATCTGTAGGTAGAATGTATATAGGGAGACTCCACTTCACTATACCCTCCAAGCCAAGTCTGGTACACCTATATTAGGTCTAAGACAGTGGTTGAGGGTGGTGAGAGTTGAAGCATGGGATGAACATGCATTCTTATTTAGGTGTGTCTCAGACCACATACCAAAGCCAAACATAACTAATTTGGAAATTATTATTTTCTTTCTTATTTTGCCTCCACAAACAAGAATAATTTAGCATTTAACATTTGTGTGTATATACACACACATATATGTGGGTTTGTCTATGTGTATACATGTGTAAATAAATTTGTATATATACATAGATAATATTTGTGTGTTATATACATGTAAGTACATATATATATGTATGTGTATGTATGCATATATACACATATAAATCATTGTGTTGGTTTTCATTTTTTTTGGAAATATACTTGATGTCATGAAAGCCCATTTTCTTTCTGTACCATTTTACATTTAGGCTGTATATGTAAGGATGTAATATTTTATTTTTATTTTTAATTAATTTATTTTGAATTATCAACAATTACTTCCATAACCTTTTGAGTTTTAAATTTTTCTCCCCCTCCCTCTCCATGTCCCTCCCCAAGACAGTGCACAATCTGATATGGGCTATACATATACACTCCTATTAAACATATTTTCACATTAGTGATGCAAGAATTAGAAACAATAGGAGGAACCACCAGAAAGAAGAAACAAAACATAACAGAAGAAAAAAATAGTAAATAGTATGCTTCGATCTGCATTCAAACTCCATAGTTCTTTCTTCTTTGTGGATAGCATTTTCCATCATGAGGCTTTTGGAGATGTCTTAGATCTTTGTATTGCTGAGAAAGGTTAAGTTTATCAATGTTAGTCATCACACAATGTGGCTATTATTGTGTATGATGTTCTCCTGGTTCTACTCACTTCACTCAGCATCAGACCATACAAGTTTTTCCAGGTTTTTCTGAAATCCATTTGCTCATCATTTTTATAGCAACAGTAGTATTCTATTACATTTATATACCACAACTTGTTCAGCCATTCCCCAATTGATGGGCATCCTCTCAATTTCCAATTCTTTTCCACCACAAAAAGAGCTGCTATAAATATGTTTGTACATGTGGGTCCTTTTCCCATTTGTATGATCTCTCTGGGATATAGCCCTAGAAGTGCTAGTGCTGGGTCAAAGGGTATGCACATTTTTATAGCCCTTTGGGCATAGTTCCAAATTGCTCTCCAAAATGGTTGGATCATTTCACAACTCCACCAACAATGCATTAGTGTTCCAATTTTCCCACATCTTCTCCAACATTTACCATTTTCTTGTTCTCTCATGTTGGCCAATATGATAGGTGTGATGTGGTACCTCAAAGTTGTTTTGATTTGCATTTGTCTAATCAATAGTGATTTAGAGCATTTTTTCATATGACTATAGATGGCTTTAATTTCTTCATCTGAGAACTGCCTGTTTATATCCTTTGACCATTTATCAATTGGGGAATGAGTTGTATTCTTGTAAATTTGACTTAATTCTCTGTATATTTTAGAAATGAGACCCTTATCAGAGAGACTGGTTCTAAAAATTCTTTTCCAATTTTCTACTTTCATTCTAATCTTAGTTGTATTAGTTTGTTTGTGCAAAAACTTTTCAATTTAATGTAATCAAGGTTATCTATTTTGCTTTTTGTAACATTCTCTATCTCCTGTTTGGTCATGAATTCTCCTGTTGCCATAGATCTGATAGGTAAACTATTCCTTGCTCTCCCAGTTTGCTTATAGTATCAGCCTCTATATCTAAATCAGGAACCTATTTTGACTTTATTTTGGTATATGGTATGAGATTTTGATCTATGCCTACTTTCTGCCATACTCTTTTCAAGTTTTATCAGCAGTTTTTGTCAAAGAGTGGGTTCAAGGTTGTAATATTTTAAATGATATCCAATTTAAATATATTTAATGAGGAATTCATATTTATGAAGTTTATTTGAAACTAGGATTCCTAACAAACTTTTTTTTAATTAGAGTAAATTATATCTAATAGAAACATGTAACTAAGGATCAGAAAGGCAGCTCTCAATTGTCTACTTCTTAAATTACAAAGCAGGAATCATAAAGTAGAGGTAATTAGACATTATAGGAGGCAATCAGTCAATAAACATTTATTAAGCACCTATCTTGTGGTAGGTGCTGTGCACTGTACATGCTAACTGGAGACAGCATGTACTTGAAATCAGATGACTTTGTTTTGATTCCTAGATCTTTCATTTGACCTTAGAGGTTCAAACTAAGTTTTTTTCATGTTCAAAGTGCGTATAATAATATGTATACACTGAACATCACACAGATATTGTGAGGAAAATGCTTTATTAATTTGAAAATACCATATGGACATGAGCAATTATTGAGTGTATTTCTTACACCCAATACAACTGATTCCCAGAATTTTTGGAAATTTTAGTTTTCCCATTATGTGAATACAAGAAAACAAGGGGAACTATCTTGTCTTGTTCTTAGAGAATATTTTAATGTACAAATTTATATCTATGAAATTCAACTCAGTGTTTTTGAATATTACTTAAATACATGCATGAAAGTTTTAAAGTGTATATTGGGAACCAACTTCTGACTTATAATACCAAACAACTTATTTTGTGACTAAAGTATTTTTAATTGATATAATTCATTGGTGGCTTTTTATCATATATACATAGTCATGATATCATTATTTCCCTGGTTGTTTAAAATATAGTGGTTTATTTGAGTTAAATCTATCAGAGTAAAAATAATATGGAAGAAAAAAGACTAACAAGTACATTTTATGATGTTATTTAAAATATCTTCTTTCTCAGAATGTATCAGTTACTATTTTATATAATCTACCTCTGTCTGTAACTAATATATGACATTCTTTGGATTTTACACTATATATTTAATGCCACCACTAGGTGGTGCACCTGCAAAGCCTGTTGCTAGAGATATTTATATCCTATCTTTTAGTGCTATTCTCATTGGGTAGTCAAAATCGACAATAACCTAATGTGATGTGATTTAGTTATGAAAACACTGGGATGATTCCATGAATTCTTCCCATCCCAGTTGACAAATGTTAAAAATTGTATCAGTACCATTCGTTTACTTAACACTTTAATCCAGATTAGGTTTCAATTATTCTGAGCAAGATTAGTAATTTTAGAAGTTATATTTCTACCCGAATTGGCAGTTTTCAATAGAAGAAAGGAAGGGATGGTTCATATCACTAACAATAAGGAAATGTGAATTAAAACAACCATGAGGCTTTATGTTACACCTATCAGCTTGACAAAGATTAAAATGGAAAAATATTGCAAAAGTTATGCTATGAGAAGACAAGAATATTAATCTGTTATTGTTAGAACATGAATTATTCTAACTACTCTATAAATTAATTTGGATTTGTACTAAAGTAAGTATAGACACGAATGAAATCAAAACCAGAGATAAAATGCACATACACATGCAAACACATATACATGCATGCACACACACATGCATATATATACAAATACACACATGTGCATATATACACATACATATAGACACATATATCTGTATATGTATACACATAGATGAGAGATTAGATACACATATATGTATATACATACATGCATATATATCCTTGATTTTTATAGTAGTAAGGAACTAGAAGAAAAGTTGGCATCTACATTTTGAAGAATGGCTGAGTAGAGTAAAGCATAGTATATAAATTGGATGGGATAATACTGGTCCATAAAAAATGAAGACTATTGATTTTACAGATAAACTTTGGAAGACTTTTAGATTCCAAATAAAGTAAGTTGGACCAGGAAAATCATATCCAAGATGACTGCAATAACACACAGAAAAATACCATTGAATGACTTCAGGACTCTGATCAGTATAACCAAGTATTACCCCAGAGGACTGGTGGCTAAGCATGCCTCCCTGTTCTTTGCTGAAAGATCATGGACTCTATGTGTAGAATGTTGAATGCATTTAAATATATGATTAATTTGTTTTTGCTTATGTTTACTAAATTGTTTTGTGGTAGTATTCTACTTGGGATAAAAGAGAAAGTGTTAGAAAGTGAAGATAATTATACATATCTAATTGTATATATGTATACATATGCATATATATGCACACACACACATATATATAATTACATTTAACAATATATTATATTATACTGTTACTGTAAACTGTTTTACACATCATATCTATCAACCTAATGATGGGGCTTTGACTTGGTATTGAAAGCTCAAAGGAATTGCTTGCCTGAGAGGAGAAAAGGAGCTGTTATCATCAACATGATAAAATGTGAAAAGGGACTTTTAAATACAAACTTTGTCCATTTCTCAAAATTTTGTCACTGATTAGCTATAACCCTTTTTGATGCAATTTACTCAGAAAGCTGGATATCTTTTAAAAATTGTCTATTCAAATCTCTTTATTTTCTTCTAAAGTATATAATTAGTTTATTTTTAGACATTAAATGGTTCTCTATAGATATATATGTATCTGTATTTTGATCTATATATCTGTCTGTCTGTCTGTCTATCTACCTATCTCTTCTATCTATCCACATCCATACATGCTCCATTCTGTATCTGAGTCATTCTTGATTACACTGAGAAATTAGTGCCAAACAGATTAAATGTAATGAAATACTTATTTCATCATCATCTTCTCCTGTCCATGAACCTTCAGCATATCCCTATAGAAACACATACACATGTCTCTGAACAGATTAATATAATGAAATATTTTAATCATGCTTTTCTCTTGAGCAAGAACATATAATGGTTCCCTATTGAATCATATCATATTGGACCATGAAAAATTCATTTGTCCCCAACTTCTCACACACCTCTAAATCCTACTCCACTCTTCTGATATAACCATATTGAACATGCCTTCCCAATATTCTCTTCTGTTTCAAAGAGGTCCACTTCATAGTTCTTTGAGTTTATCCTGAATATTTTCACTTTGATGACTTTGGTGTTGTTCCCTCTACTTTTGAATGCCCTACCTATATAAAGCCTACTCATTCTTCAAGGCCAATCTTGTGTTAAAACTCTCCCTTGTAGCTTTTCCTAACTTAGCAATAAGTAATTGAGCATCTAAAAGGTGAATCGCAAATGGATTAGTTCTCTAATTACAAAATGGCAGTCATAAAGACTAAGTAGAGGCAATTTGGCCTCTTGGAAAAAGCAAGGAACTCTGAGGAATAAACTTGATTTGGAATCTTAGACTTTCCATTTAACTCTTCAGTAACACTAAAAGTCATGCCTAGAATAGTATTGCTAAGTGTTTCTTAGCACCTCCTTTAACAAAATATTTCACGCATTAGTTTTGTCTTTCTAGTCAGACTCTAAGGTCTAGTTATATTCCTTAGGCAATGATGATCACATAATATGTACTAAATGATTTTTTTAAAAATTCATTTAGTTGAAAGGTAGAAATTTCAGTCAATTACAAAAATGTTACTAATTCTTTGAGCATAAGGAATCTTGGTATAATAGAAGGAATACTAGATTTAAAATCAGAAAATATTGGTTTCTGTCTCCCCCTCCCCTTCACTACTTGCCAGCTGTCAGTCATTTCAACTTCTTGTGTCTTTATTTCCTTTCCTTTCAATACCTATGTCACAGGATTATTTGGAGAAAAAAAATTGTCAGCTGTAAAACATTATTTATATTTTATCTATTGTAAGTATTATTTTTGTTATTTTATGCCACACATTAGAAAGGGGGGAAATTGAAACTATCTTGAATTTTCTCCATTCTTTACAGTGTTAGATGACCTAGAAATATCTTTTTTTCACATAAAAACCAAGTAAATGTATGAAAGAGAATACTGAAACACAAGGTTAACATCACAAAGCATTGTTCTGTAAAACTGTAAAAAAAAAGTTCAATGAATCCCGAGTCTGATTCTCTGAATTTCTCCATGTACTTCAAAACTATTGGTCATATGTGACACTATTGCACTGGCTCTAAGTTAATGTCACCAGAGTGAAATCCAGAGGGTATTAAATACATACATACACACACACATATGTGTGTATTTGTGTATGTGTATGTATGTAATATATATATACATACTTCCAAAGTTCTAGTTCCCTGATATATAGAATTTACATATTTAATTAAAGCCTTAACACCCAAATCTTCACATTTGAATTAAGTCATCATGTACCAAAATACATATATGTACATACCCATATATTTATAGATCTATCTATCTGTCTATCTATACATGTTGATATATACATAGTTATCAGAGAGATGTAAAGAAGACCTTGGTTCAATTCCACTTCTGAAACTAAATGAGTGACTAGGTAAGGCACATAAGCTCCCCCAGATTTGGCTACCAAATTAAAAATGTATCTGAATTGAAGAAGGAACATACTCTATATTTGAAGTTCCTCAAAGAATTGAACAGATCTTCCTTCTATTCACACATTCACATATTATAAGAATAACTTGGGAAAAAAATAATGATCATTCTCATTCTGGTTACAGCAATACTGTGTTTTCTCATGAATATTATATAATAATGACTAGGCTATGTTCACAAATTAGCTGGGTAGTGAGATCCCCATAATTCTGAAAGTTGTTCCTTTAGAATTTTAAAGTACATATTTATTCAGTTTTGATTAAGAGCTTATTTTGTTCAATTGTTGCCTACATTTTTACTCAAAACTTTTAAATTTATTTTTAAGTTCAAAATTAATATTCATCATTTAGTTTGAAAAGGTTTGCAAAGTATAACAAAAAGTCATTTCCCAAAATGTCTTTTTGCATGTATTGTTTTTTTTCTTCCCACTCACTACCTCTGCATTGGTTTAACTGTCATCTCTTGATCTATACAAACATTCAGTGGTCTATATTAATGCCAGGCTAAAATAGGTCCAAATAACATCAGAAAAATGCAAAAAAGTTAAATTTCTAGTGCAAATAATATTTCATCTTCATTTACTAACAGTCCAGCGGTATCTTAGACAGCAATCTGAAACTGACTGAATATAACTGGATAGAGTCATGAAGGTAATTTTACTTCTAAAGAAGAAAACTTGTGTTTTAAATCTTACGTGAATCAAAATAGTTTGAAGATGCAATTTTATTTTTCCCTCAAAAATTCAGGCTTGAAGTTTTATAGCCGAAATCTTCCAGGTGTTATCTCAAATACCTCCCACCTTTTTTTTTATTTTAAGGGAAACTGAGAATGTTTGAAATGTTTTTATGACTTTAAACTAATATATATGCTAATAAAGAAATGTTATTCTATTACAGTTGTACATTTCTCTCTTTGGAAACTTATAATTTTACAGCAATATGGATACTGATAAGGGATAATAACTTTAAAATAGTTTATAAGTCTCTGCACAGGATTTTGAATTAGATAAATCCTCCTTACCCTTCTTTATAGTTATCTGAATTCATATTTCTCAATTACTGAAGGAATTTCATCAGAAATGATCATCATTTGCATTATTATTGGCCATGATCTAATTGGTGGTTGAAGGAATATTCTGAATTACTTTTCTTTTTATCATATGCTTACATTTTTAAAATTCTGTTTTATTTTCAGCTCTGAACTTTGTCACTCTTACGTATTGAGAAAGCAAGAAAAGCAAAAGCCATTATGAACATATATAGTCAGTCAAAATAAATTCCCACATTAGCTAGTGTGTATATATAATATTTATGACAATGTAGCATGTATATATGTATATGTAGGTATGTATGCATGTATGTATGTATACATGTATGGATGCCTCAATCTTCACTCTCTCTCTGGAAATTATTAGTTTGTTTCAGAACACAAATATATTCATTGTCAAAGTTCATATGAAGATGCATGCATTTCTAATAAAACATCTTTTAATCTGAGTACATTAAAACATTTAGAAGTGCTCAGTATTGTACATATCACAGACCTCACCATGAACTTTGACTTTGTAGCTTTGAAATAGATATGTTTGTTGCAATAGTAGATGGTAATATTTCTTAACCAACCGTAGCTCATCTCCTTTTGCAGCCCCATTAAAAAAAAAAAAGCCAAAAAGCATTCTACGTCAAGTGTGAGTGGTAGAATCCAAATCTCTTTGTAACTCAATTGCTTCAATGACAAGGTATCACTATAAGCTACAAAGACTAATAAAATGTAGGGAGGCACACTGAAGTATTCAGTGGTTTGTCATCATAAAAAAGACATGAATTTTAGAATGTACCTTGAGGTAGAGGAAAGTTTGGAGATTTCACTAATGTCAGAAATTTTATCTGGGGCTAATGATCAAATTTATATAGTAAATAATATAAATCAGGATTTAATTATTCGACAATATTAAAAATATATGTTTTATATCATGAATCACTATTGATTTCTTTATAAATAATAAATGTGGGTCCCACTTATGGCAAAATAAAAGATAATATCAATTTTTTTTAAGAGAAGCACAGTACTCCTTTAACTACAAATCAAGAAGCCCTAATGAAAGAAGGGGAATAAAAACCAAAATAAAACTCACCTTGTCTACAATACATATCTGCTTTCTGGTTTGAGCATCAAGGATTTCTATCTCAAAGTGAGCAGATTTTGAATGTTTAACTACTGGAGTTGGTTTCAGTCCACCAGCAGACAGAACAAGTTGTGATAAAGCATGAAAATTCCTCAGGTCATTCTTCAGTATGGGCTGTGTAGCTCCTTGGACAAATATTTCCCTCTTTCTATCTGTAGCAGAGGGCTTGCTCCTTTTGAACATTGTGAAAACTAACAGGAGACTCTGTCCTGTCAACACAGGACACTTCCAAATGTGTTCCGTTTGCATCAGTTAAATACAGCTGATGAAACCCTCAAAGGTCAAATGACATGCCATTTCAAGAGTCTAGTTTTATTTAGCAGACCTGAAAACAATGACTGATCTATTTCTATATATAACATGCTATGAATATATAACATGTTAAGAATTGCTCTGATGTTGTAAAGGTTTCTTTACTAACATCTGAAACATTTTTTTCTTTGAATTATTATCTTACTTTGTTAATTTGACAAATAGTTACTGAAATTCTGGGGCAAGAACAGAATTAGAAACACAATGAATGCATGCCATTTCTGATTTGGAGGTGCTTATATGATGACAATGCACATGTGTGCATGAGACTGTCAACATGATCCACACCAATGATTTTAATCATGTGGAGAATTTCTAACATCAAAATTTTATCTACAAAAAAAAAAACACACTTGTGAAATGTGTATGGGTTTACACAGTTGTCTGAGTACACTGAGATGTGAATTGTCTTCCTTATGGTTACATGGCGTGTAAGGCAGAACCTGAACTTATTTCTTCCATAAAAATCTACTGTGGTGCTTCTGTGATTATTTAGACACATTGTTCTGTCCATTCCTGTCAAAGGAACACAGATATAAAATGATATTTGTGTAATTCTATTTGTGTAATTCTTCCTTCATCATCATCCTATTCCCCTCTGATATGTCTATTTTCTCAATAAAGATTTAATTTCATTTTTTGTTCTTAGCTTTTCTTCTTTAAATGTGTCATCATCATGTATTGAAGTAATAAAATGTTATAGAGTAGTGGAGAAAGCTTTAAGAAAAAGCTTTGGGATCAGAGGATCTGAATCTTAGATTGAAGGAAATGACATTTCATAGGGTCCAGAAGAAAGTATGCTTTTTTTTTTTTTTGCTTTTTTATTTTAAAGGGAATACATTGTATGTGACTGAGAAGGAAAATCCTCTGTAATCCCTTTTTGTAGGAAATATTTTAAATTTAAAGCTACAGCACTGAAGATTGTGTGGTATAGAAAGAGTTCAAATTGTGTAAGAAAAGTCAGGCAAGAAGGGTACCTTGTTAGCTAACCTTAGTACCTAAGTAACAAGGTTTTTGTAATGATTGAATGTAATAGTGTACATAAAGCATTTAGCAAACTTTAAAGCATTTAATGCCAATTAATAACAGAATAAGAGAATTCTAGAAGAATTTTAGCTGAAGAAAATATTGTAGCATTTGTAATAGTTTAGAAAGTGTATACCCTCTGTTTTGTTGAGGTATAAGTTACTTTGTTTTCAAGTAACTGTAGAATATATTTAAGGTAGAAAATGGGAGTTGAGAACTTTGTTGTCATAATTCAACTGGACCAATGAAGTGGGATTGTATAGACAATCAAACAGATAATATCTGTCAGTAAACGGGGGGTGAGGGGATTCACACTGCCATCCCCCATTATGATTATGTGACAGACTTGGAGAACAAGGTAGAACATATAATGGCAATATATTTTTACCCCCATAGTTTTAGATTTATATCAAAATTCTAGAGAATTTGAATTGGGACTAGATGAAAGCAGTAAAAATGTTAAAGAGGTCTACAAAAACATCAAAAGCTCTGGAAATATATAGTTTGCTGAAGAAAAATGATGAGATAACCAATTATCAAGTCGAAACATAAAAGGATATCACAGGGACATTTATTCTTTATTTAAATGTAAAATAAATAGTAGTAAGATTGTTTTAAATTGTATGAGGAGCTTTAACTTCATGAAATCAGAGATAATCAAAAAGATAAATACTCTTTCTTGTAATTTGGGGGGAGAGTAGGGGAGAGAGTGTGATTTATATATTAGTAATCTACTCACTCCAGAGATTAGCAAATACTGACATTTCTTAGGCACTTAATAAATGCTAGTTGATTGATTGGCTTCCAAATATGGGTGGAGTAACACTACTGACAATGCATTTTTCCAAAGCCTTTAAAATACACATTAGTATCACACGCACATACACACATGCATACATACATACATACATATACATATCTGTACTATATACATATATAGTACATATAGTATATGTACATATACATATATATATGAACATATATATGTATATTGAGAGGTAGCTACAATTATGTACTATATATGGACATAGGAAGATCAAAAATAAAAGAGATTTTTTTCCCCTAATGATCACATGTAGCATCACAAGAAAATATCTTCTTGGACTAGAAGGTCATTGCTTATGACCTCTCCTAAAATGTGAATTTCCATTGTCTTATTCTAAACACATGCATACTTTTCTTTCATGACCATATACATACATACAATATTATGTATACATATATAATTTTTTGTTTCTTTTAATAACCACAAAGTTACATGGGTCTAGAAACTCTGATGTTATAGAATCATGAAATTCCATGTTAGAAGGCATCTCAGCAGTTATTTAATTCATTCTATTACCCCGTAATTACATCTTTAAGCAGATAGCCTTGCTAGAAGATCTCCATTGAATAAGGATTAAATCCTCTTTGGGCAGGTTACTTTTGTCAATTATTTTTAGAAGACATTTGAAGCAAGACATTTTTATAGAATAAATACCATACTCATTTGCCTCTTCATTTTTCAAAGCTGTTTTTATTACTTTTTTAAGAAGATGCAAGAAAGATGAAAAAAAAAAGGATTTGCATTGTCCACAGCACCATAGATTAAGAGCAGGAAAAGAATTTAAAACTGAGGACTTTAGATGCAATGGAGTCCATTCTCCTCATTTTTCAGATGAAGTAATGAGGTCCAGAGAAAATAAGTGATTTGGCCAAAATTACAATTAGTAAATAGCAGATCTGGGATTCAATCTTAGGTACTGTGACTTCAAATCTTGTACTCTTTCTGCATCAAGACACTGATTATATTTTATGTATGTAAATGGTCTTCATCAATAGTCATCATAGATGAAATATAATTCAAAAGCATTACCAGCTTCATTTTTTCAGAAACCTTTAACTGCTTCAAGTTCATTACACATGAAAGCATTTTTCTTCTAAATAAAATTGACATTTTGTTCCTTGAATAATAGTATTGCTAAGGTCATGGTAATGAAAAGTATACTTTTCATTAATTTTTGTTATAAAAGAAACAGTTGATACCACTATCAAACTAGTTTGTAGTTTCAATTGTTTTATTGACTTAAAATGATTATTACTTTATATTGCACTTTGAATTCTAGTTTGGTTAGGTCACCTTCTTTCACATTTTTTTTCTCATTGATTCCCTTGATACTCTTGACTTTTTTGTTTCAAGATAAATTTTCTTATTTTTTTTAGCTTTATAAAATATTTTTGGTAGTTTGATTGGTATGGCATTAACAAAGTAGATTAATTTAGGTAGCATTGTCATTTTTATTATATTGGCAGGACCTACCCATAAGCAATTAATATTTTCCAGTTATTTAAAATTATCAAAACAATTATTAATTATTATAATTATAAAATTATTTGGTTAATTAGTAATTATCACAACAATCTGGTACTGGATAATAAATAGAGTGATAGATCAGTGGAATAAATTAGGTGCACAATACATTAGAGTAAATGACCAGAGTAATTTAGTGTATGATAAACTCAAACATCTGAGCTTTTGGGATAAAAACTCATTATTTAACAAAAATTTCTGGGAAAAGTAGAAAACAATATGGTAGAAACTAGGTATAGAGCAACATCTCACATAATGTACTAAGGTAAGGTCAAAATGGTTACATTATTTTAGACACAAAGGGTGATACCATAAACAAATTACAAGAACTATTAGCTCTATGGATAAGGGAAGAATTAGGACCAAACAAGATACAGAGAGCATTACAAAATGTAAAGTGGTTAATTTTAATTATATAAAATTTAAAAGTTTTTGCACAAACAAAACCAATGCAACCAGACTGAGAAGAAAAGCAGAAAATGGGGGGGGGGGTGATTATAGTAAGGATCTCTGATAAGTGATTCATTTCTTAAATATATAGAAAACTGAGTCAAATTTATAAGAATATATTCCATTCCCCAATTGATAAATGGTCAAAGGATATCAACAGGCAGTTTTCAGACAAAGAAATCAAAGCTATCTATAATCATATGAAATGTTGTAAATCACGAATAATTAGAGAAATGCAAATAAAAACAATTATGAGGTACCACCTCAAATCCATCAGATTAGCTAATATAACAAAAATAAATAATGATCAATGTTGGAAAAGATTTGGGCAAACTGAGACACTAATGTACTATTGGTGGAGTTGTGAACTGATCCAACCATTCTGGAGAGCAATTTGGAACTATGCCCAAAGGGCTATAAAATTATGCATACTCTTTGATCTAGTAATATCACTACTAGGTCTGTATCCCAAAAAGATTTGAAAAGGGGGGTGGGGGAAAGAGCCTATTTGTACAAAAGTATTTATAGTGGTGGCTAAGAATTGGAAACTAAGGTGATGTCCATCCATTGGGGAATGGCTGAACAAGTTGTGGTATCTGATTACAATGGAATATTATTGTGCTGTAAGAAATGATGAGCAGGATGATTTCAGAAATACCTGGAAAAACTTACATGAACTGATGCAGAGTGAAGCGAGCAGAACCAGCAGAACATTGTACTCAATAACAGCAATATTGTATGATGGACAACTGTGATTGACTTAGCTATTCTCGGCAATACAGTGATCCAAAATAGGACTCATGATGAAAAATGTTATCTGCCTCCAGAGAAAAACTGATGGCATCTGAATACAGACCAAAACATGCTATTTTCTTCTTTCTTCCTTTCTTTTTCTTCTTTTCTTCCTTCCTTTTTCCTTCCTTCCTTCCTTTCTATTTTGTGTTGAAGTTTTCTCACACAAAATGACTAATATGGAAATATTTTGCATGGTTTCATATCTACAACTTATATCTCCTTGCTTGCCTCAGTTGGGGATGGGGGGAGGGATAGAATTTGGAACTCAAAACTTTTTAAAAAGCAAAGGTTAAACACTGTTTTACAGGTAAATAGAGAAAATAAACTATTATTTAAAACCATTATTGCTGAGTGTGAACAAAAGAACTTGTAGCCACCCAGTTGTTGTCTTTATGCTTAAAGTGCTTGATTAGTCACAGTAAGAACTGAAAATCATTCTTTGGGGATTAGAGACTGAGTGTTTTGAAATCCAATTACTGTTTACTCATCTTGTTTTATATGTAAACCATTCTTTGGCCTTTATAACCATTTTTACTCGGCACTTCTTATGCCCTTATACTACATTACAAAATTTATTCTATGCTTTGCTCTTAATTGCATGAGTTTAATAAAGACTTTCTAAGTTCTGGGGATATGTAAGGCATTTGGAGAATAGCTCTACAGATGAACAGGGCAAGTTTCCCACAATGCTGGATTTTTAAGGATAATAATCCCCTCTCCATGCCCTGAAAATAGTGCAAATAGTCTAGATTATCCCATATGCCACTGACTAAATAATCCTTCAACCTCTATGCTAGTTGAGACCTATGTACATTGTTTTAATCATTGATGGAATAAGCAAGGGTATCTGCAGGTGGTGAAAAAATATATATTTCTGACCATAGCTACAATGTGCACATGAATGAAAACTGTCAAGCCCAACAAATATTAGAAAATATGTTTTTCTTGCAATAATTGATTTGACCAGTACTTGAACTTTCATTTCTAGACTTTCATTGGGTTTGAACTCTTTGACAAGTATGGCTTCAAATAATGTGTTGATAATGTAGTATAGGCTCAAATTTCAACATTGTAAGAAAAATTGGTCAAATATATTTAATTATGATTTCCTCTGTATGGGTGTTCTTTCTTTTGGTGCATATGGAAAACTCTCCATATTCTTTACCATATATCTTCATATTATCCCCAGAGAACATCTACCAAATAAAAATATAAAATATTGCAAAGTCACTATAATGTTTTTGAATTTTTTTTTTTGAAATTTACAACTCTTTCCCAGTGAAACTGAATGACTTGAAAATAGCTTGAAGTAGTACTTCTCCAATAAAGATTTTTAAATTTTTATTGGGGATTACAGAATTAAAATAAGAGAATGTTTTTCACAATAGAATTCTTGCCTTTAGCAAGCAGGTAGGTAGGAAACTGGGGGGTGGGGGGACAGAGATAGATAAGGGTACTTTTTCAGTACTTATGAAATCACAACATATAGTTGAACAATGCTGTATTTGTAGAATGGACTTCAAAGATATTAAGATACCAGTTTATTTTAAGTAATATGGCATAAATGCAAAGAGACCTTTATTTGAGATTTCTGCTCTGCCACTTATTACATGCATGAGATTGAAAAAGTCACTTGTCTTTCTGATTCTCAGCTTCCTCATTTGTAAAATGGTGTTAAGTTGAAAAAAATACAACACAGCAACAATATCTAAGGTACTTATTTCCAGCTTTCTCTGTGATCATATGATTTCTCAATAGCCTGAAGAAGATTCCGGATGTCAAACCTAAATTATTTCAGGAATTGTCCATTTTCTTAATCACAATCCCCTACTATTACCTTTTATATTGCAAAAAAAAATTAATAAAATAGCCTTCTTTAACAGTCATCATTTTTCTAATTGGTGTAAGTCTATAATATGAAGTGATAGATAACTTTGCAGTGGCTATGACAGACACTAACCTTCTATAAGAATTCAGTGTTGATGTAATAAGTTTTTGTCTCATTGAATATCCCTCCTTCTTCTACAAAATCTGTTTAAGGTGACTGTATGTCTTCATGTTGCGTCATGCTATTCTCCCTCATGGCATCTGTTGTCTTTAAAAATCTTTTGTACTTAAAAAAGCTTTTATTCAGCAACTATTCACACTTTTCTCTCCCTTGCCATTTTAGAGTTGGTCTGGTTCAGCTCCACCCTCTTTACTTTCTGGGTTAGAGAGTTCTTTTATTAGGGTCATTGACTCACATCTCTTTCATGTACTCTCTTTCAGTACGGGAAAGTTTCCAAATCATTCTGGCTCCCATATTCACAGTGCAAGAGCTGTTGGATCACAGTTGTTCTCCTATCAGTGTTTGGCACATTCAGTCTTTCATTTTGGCAGCTGTTGTCACTCCTATTTTTTCCCACTTGCTTTCAGGGATTTTTCCCCCTATAAATGGCCATGGTAAACTTTAGAGTTTTTGCTTCCATTCAATAGTAATGCTTTTTAAAAAGATATTTGTAACACCGAAGGGCCAAAATCTCAAATATAGCTTAAATATATCTTATTTGATTTGGGCTCTAGTTTATTACACTTTAAATCAGGACAAATTAGGAAATTCACCATACTAGTTCCATTTTAAGAGCTACAAGATATTTTCTTATTGGATTTAACTTTATTTCAACTTTTTTTTCAGATAAGGGAAAATAAAATAACTTTCCTAAGTGAATGGAAACCATAAGATTATATATTTCCTTCTTCTTTCACTTTATTTTTCTTAAAGGAAGTCTAAAATGACAGATTGGAATGAGATAGTATAAGCAAAGTAAAGAAATTCATATTCAATAAAAATTTAAAGGAATGATATGATAGCTTACTCTATATTCCAGCCAAGAGTATATAATTCAAGAAATTTAATCACCACTCTCTATGATGTTTGAAATAGTCTCTTACCTTGAAGCAGTGAGTTAGACTGCTAAACTTCCAGGCATATGATTATATAGTTTTTGCAGGGAATGTTGATGTATTTAGAATTTGTTTATAAAGATAATAGTTTAGACATCTCTAAAAGATGCTTTGAATAAGAATTTATCTAAAAGTGTCAGACCTGGAGTCAGAGAACTATAGTTTGAATTCTGACCCTGTCACTTACTATCTGTATCAAAATGAGAAAATAATTTAATCTCTCTAGGTCAGTGTTCACTTTCATTTTTTCTTTAAATGAGGAGGTTGAACTGGGTAATCTCTGACATTGCCATATAGTTAAATAATTAAGACTTGAGCTAGCAGAGGCTCTTTACTCTTCTGAAGTAGCATTTCAAAATTTTAGTATTTTGATACCTTGACACCCCTCCAAATAAGGTGTGTGTGTAAGGGGGGAGGTTGCACGCATATTGGGATGCTGAGAGTGTATTTCAGAACACTTGGATGATAGATGAACACCATAAAAAATCACTGTCAGGGTGATAATGGTGACTTGTCATTTTTGCCTTCAAGAGGCTATCAGTAAAGACCTTAACTTAGCTCAGAAAAAAAAAAGTGTACTTGGTTCCACTTTTACACAATGACGCTCTTAATGATACACATTCCACAACTCACTGGTAAGATCTAGCTATCTTCGGCCTCTTGATGGATGTTTATTCAAATTTCCCATGAGGCAAACCTCCAAAACTTTTTGTGCCATATGCATCTGATGCAAAGCATGAAGTATTCATGAAGTACAATCTATTTTCTATTTTCTCTTGTATATTCTTTCTGAGATTCTATTTCTGCTTCCAAGGATATTATATTTGGGATTCTTTATCCTTGATTTGGTAGACAGATGTGATGGTAACTTGTTTCCTGATTTGAGATCTTCAATTAAAGGCTTTCTGGTCATTTTATTTGTCAAGTTGTGCCTTTGGGATAGTTTTGTGCCATATAATCTTGGCCTGTGTGAATTTTGCAAAATTTCCTCTACAGAAGAGCCCCTTCAGGCATACTTTATGAATATGAACAAACAAAACACTATTTAGATGTACTTCAACTAATGATATGCAAAAATTTATTTTACAAAAATTAGGGCAAATTGAGGAGAAATCTCCCAACTAAGGATTTTGACTCCACAGTATAACTCCACTATAGATCTCATTAATAGCACTTTGCATCTGTGTTGAAGTTCTAACTTTTTCAATGTTATTGCATTTCTGTCCTCCTATTTTTTTATCCTAACATTTCTAACAGCTATATATAAAATAGGTATTTTTATTTCTTAATTACTTATGTTCAAAAGAATCCCCAAAGATTTAAGTGACAAGATAAACACAACACATTAAAATTAATAGAAAAAGAACTCCAATTCTTAGGTCCTAGAAAAATGTTTATTCCTTTATAACAGCGTGATACCTCCTTACTATCACCACATAGCTGCAAGTAATAAAATGAATTGGGGAATTTAATGGAAATTAGAGCAATCAAGTATTGTACCTACTTGATTATACTTCTGGTCCTTGACTTAAGCATCCTCTCAAAGTATATTTTTCCTCTTATTTCTTCCACCCCAATCCTGTCTTCCACACAGCTTGATAAAAGGATTAAGCTAATGCTGATATCACTTTCTTTTGCTTTAGAAAAACTTTCTGAAATACCCTTCTTATGGATAACCTTTCATCTATGATAGCAAAAGAGTTTAATGAGAAGTTCATGATGTGGAGATTGGATGGCGGTGAGAAGTAAATAGCTTTTGCCACCCAAAAATAGAGGAAGATAGGGTAACCATGAGATAAACAACAAATGACCTGCTTCACTCCCCTCCAGCACTTAGGGAATAATGGATTTCTCAGCTTACTTGGAAAGGACCTATTGTGTGTATATTCCTGGTAAGAGAGATGCCAAAAAGATTGACATGAAATTTTTGTCCTAAAAAGTTCTGTGTAATTTCTGAATATTCCTAAATTCTGCATCTTTTTCTTCTCTGCTTGACTAAGTCAACACCAGGGTCCTGCATAGTGGGACTAATCTCTTGAAGTAGTCTCTAAAAATAGAGATGTTCTGATAATAAGCAGTAGTTCTGAAAAGAGGGAGAAAGCAAGCCACTGCTTCATGAGATCAATGACATACGAGAACCTTTAACTAGACTGATCTATATCTTAATACCTAACTCACTGGCTAATCTTCAAAGCATTGTGGTTCAATATTCTGATATTCAAGAAGTGAGAATTTTTTGAAGTGGTATTATACAGACACTAAAAATTATTAAAAAGTAATAATGACCATAAAAACCTCAGTAATATCAATCTCTTAATATCAGAATTTGAAAAAAAAACAAACATAAAAAGTATCCATTTTAATTCTATATCCAAATTTGAGGTTTATTGCAGTTGGGGGTTTCTATTTGGCAGAAGGAAAAAGAAAAACCGCGGACATGCATTTAAAAAAAAAAGACACCTAAATCTTTGTTTAATATTTTGTACAAGCTATTCATTTAATTATAAATTCTGATATTTTTGCTCACTATCCCTGATGGAGAGAATATACTGGGAACTATTTCTTTGAAAATATATATATATATATATATATATATATATACTAGTGGCTTTAGCACAGAAGGGTAACAATCACATGTTATTATTTATTAAATAACACATAAGCCAATGTATCCATAATGTCATCAATGTGACTCATCTCTCCATCAGAGCAGGTTACAACCCATCCATCCTTACTCATCTTGTTCTTATCCTTCCAAAAGTCCATAATGGAAAGGATTCCTTCCTCTGGGTCTTTTAATGTTTCTTGGTTATTGATATTGTCATAAAGATGCAAGTTATAGAAAATGAGTCCCTGAAGAGCTTAAACTGATTTTCACACAGAAGGCAACAGAGAAGTACATGATTGGTTTGAACAGGCTGTAAATACTTAGCAAATAAGCAACTTCAAGAACTAGGGTAAAGGATGGCATCAATCATATTACATATGTTTGAAAAAAAAGATCTGAGCTAGTTACATTGCAAGACTGAGAGAAATAGCAGCTGGACAGCCCAAGTTTTCCACTGTTATGCTCATATGTTAAGACAGAGTGACAAGGCCCACAGAAGGTTGACTATTATTCCTCTTCATTCATTCTTCAGTCTAGTTAAATTGGCCTTCTTGCTGTTGATTATACCCATCATCCAACCTCTTTCTCTGTGGTTTTGCACAGGTTATTACCCACTACCAGAATATATTTGCTTCTTACTTACCCCTCTTAGAATCCATACTTTCCTTTAAAGTAATAATAATGAGATAACAACAAGCATTTACATAGTGTTTACTACTTGCTAGGAGCTGTGCTAAGTGCTTTACAATTATTAGCTCATTTGATCCTCACAACAATCCTGGAAGATGCAATTATAATTTTATAGTTGAGGAACTGAG
The DNA here is from genome assembly GCF_900497805.2 of Vombatus ursinus. NCBI lineage: Eukaryota > Metazoa > Chordata > Mammalia > Diprotodontia > Vombatidae > Vombatus > Vombatus ursinus. The sequence goes on from NW_020954596.1 coordinate 70,025,032, forward strand.
GTAAACAGGGGTTAAGTGACTTGTCCAGAGTCACACAGCTAGGAAAGGTCTGAGATTAGATTTGAACTCTGGTCTTCCTGACTATAGACCCAGTACTCTATCCACTATGCCACCTAGCTGTCTTCAAATGCCACCTCATCTATGAGACCTTTCCTGGTTCTCCTAGCTGCTACACCATTGCACCCTTTAGCAAATTATGTTGTATTTATGTATTTATTTAGTATATACATGTGTCTATGAATACATGTGTTTATGTATGTACATTTATACACATATACATATATGTATGTTTGTATGTATGTGTGTATGTATGTATGCATGTATGTATGTATGTATACAAAAAAAGAACTTAGGAACTAGGAAAACTTAGGTTTAAGACCTCCTTCTAAGATATACTGACTGTGTGAACCTGAGCAAGTCCAATAAACTCAAGGTGTCCCAGGCAGAGCTTTAAGACTATAAATTTCCCGGTAAGTGCCACTCTGCACTGGTAGACACTGTTTCCTTACCAATAATTCTTCATACCAATGAAATAATAGGTCTGGTAAAGAAGAAAAAAATATATATTTATACAGACATACCTTGTCATCTTGCACTTCACTTTTCTGAGTGTTTTACAAATTTAAGGTTTGTGGCAAATGCGTATTGAACAAGTCTGTCAGCACCAATTTTCCAATAGCATGTGCTCACATCATGTCTCTGTGTCACATTTTGATAATTATCACAATGTTTCAAACATTTTCACTATTATTGTATCTATCACCATGATCTGTGATCAATGATCTTTGATAACTATTAATATGTTAATATAAATATTGTTAATAATATATTAATATAATTGTTTTGGGGCACCAAAACCATGCCCACATAGGATGGCAAACTTCATTAATGAATGTTGAGTATGTTCTGACTACTTCACTGAGTAGGTGTTCCCCCATTTCTTTACCTCTCCTCTGACCTCCCTATTCTCTGAGACAAAATTTTTTAAAAACTTATTAATATTTTACTATGTACCAAACACCAGGGAGACAAATACAAAATCAGAGACAGTGCCCACTCCCAAGGAGCTTACATTCTTTTTTAAAATATTTATTTGATTTTTCCCAATTTCATGTAAAAAAATTAACATTTTTAATAGTATTTTTCCCAATTACATGTCAAGGTATTTTTAGCATTCATTTTTACAAGATTTTGAATTGCAGGTTTTTCTCCTTCCCTCTCTCACTTCCCCTCTTCTGTAAATGGCAGGCAATTCAATATAGGTGATACATGTTCTATCACGTAAAACATATTTCCATATTAGTGACAGTTGTGAAAGAAGAAACAGATCAAAAGAAAAAAAACACAAAAAAATAAAGTAAGCAAAAAAAAGGCTTCGATCTGCATTCAAATTCCATCAATTCTTTATCTCAATATGGATGGCATTTTTTTTATGAACCGTTTGTATTTGTCTTTGATCATTGTGTTGCTGAGAACAGCTGAAACATTTAAACAGCTGAAATTTACTGTAAAGATCATCACACAATGTTGCTGATACTGTGTGCACTTTGCATCAATTCATACAAGTATTTCTAGGCTTTTGTTTTCTGAAATCTGCCTGCTCATCATTTCTTCTTGCACAATAACATTCCACTACATTCACATACCACAGCTTCTTTAGACAATTCCCCAATTAATGGGAGTCCCCTCAGTTTCCAAAATTTTGGCACCACAAAAGGGCTGCTATAAATATTTTTGCTAATGTAGGTCCTTTTCCCTTTTTTATGATCTCTTTGGAATACAGGCCTAGTAGTAGTATTGCTGAATCAAAGGGTATACCCTTTGGCCTTTGAGCATAGTTCCAAATTGCTCTCCAGAATAGTTGTATCACTTCACAATTCTACCAAGAGTGCATTAGTGTTCCACTTTTCCCACATCCCCTCCAACATTTATCATTTTCCTTCTTTGTTATATTAGTCATTCTGATAGGTGTGAGGTGGTACCTCAGGGTTGTTTTAATTTGCATGTCTCTAATCAGAAGTAATTTAGAGCACTTCTTCAAATACCAATAGATAACTTTGATTTTTTCATCTGAAAACTGCCTATTCCTATCCTTTGATCATTTATCAATTGGGGAATGGCTGATATTCTTATAAATTTGACTCAGATCTCTCTCTCTATTTTTTTAAATGAGGCCTTTATCAGAGAAACTTGCTGTAGTTTGTTTCCTAGCTTTCTGCTTTCCTTCTAATCTTGGTTGCATTGGTTTTGTTTTATAAAAGGTTTTTTTTTATTTTAATATAATCAAAATTACCTATTTTAAATTTCATAATGCTTTCTATGTCTTCATTAGTTATGAATTATTCTGTTCCCCATAGGACTGACAAATAGACAATTCCTTGCTTTACTAATTTACTAATGGTGTCACCCTTTATGTCTAAATCATGCATCCATTTTGACTTTATCTTGGCATATGATGTGAGATTTTGGTCTGTACCTAGTTTGTGTCCTATTGTTTTCTAATTTTCTCAGTGATTTTTGTCAAATTGTAAGTTCTTATCCCAAAGGCTGGGGTGTTTGAGTTATCAAACACTAGGTTACTGTGGTCATTGACTGCTGTGTCTTGTGTACCTAATATATTCCACTAATGCACCACTCCATTTCTTAGCCAATACCAGATAGCTGTGATGATGGCTATTTTATTAATATAGTCTGAGATCTAGTATTGTTAGGCTACATTCTTTTGTATTTTTTCATTAATTCCTTTGATATTCATAAGCTTTTGTTCTTCCAAATGAATTTTGTTGTTATTTTTTTCTAGCTATATCAAATAATTTTTGGTGGTTTGATTGGTATGGCACTGAATAAGTAAATTCCTTTAGGCAGAATTGTCATTTTATTGTCATTTATAGGCTTAGCCAACCCATGAACAATGGATATTTTCCCAATTGTTTAGATCTGGCTTTGTGTGTGAAAAGTATTTTGTGATTGTGTTCATATACTTCTTAAGTTTGTTTTGGCAGGTAGACTCTCAAGTATTTTATTTTGTTTACAATTATTTTAAATGGATTTTCTCTTTCTATCTCTTGCTTTAGTATTTAGTATTCATATAAAGAAATGCTGATTATGTGAGTTTATCTAATATCCTGCAATTTTGCTAACATTGTTAATCATATCAGTTAGCTTTTTAGTTGACTCTCTAGGATTTTCTAACATATCATCTGCTAAGAATGATAATTTTGTTTCCTTGTTACCTATTCTAATTCCTTTAATTTCTTTTTCTTCTCTTATTCCTGTAGCTAACATTTCCAATATAATTAAAATTATTATAATTTAATTTAATTTTAATTATCAATAGAAATGATAACATGCATTCTTGCTTCACCCCTGATCTCATTAGGAAGGCTTCTAGCTTGCCACCATTACACATGCTTGCTGATGATTTTAGATAAATACTGCTTATTGTTTTAAGGAATATTCCCATTATTCCTATGCTTTCTAGGATTTTTTAATAGGAATGGGTGCTTTCTTTTGTCAAAAGCTTTTTCTGCATCTATTGAGACAATCATATTATTTCTGTTGGTTTTTTTATTGATATGGTCAATTATGTTGATAGTTTTCTAATGTTGAACCAATCCTGCATTCCTGATATAAATCACACCTGGTCATAGTGTATAATCCTTGTAATATATTACTGTAATCACCTTGCTAATGTTTTATTTAAAATTTTTGCATCAATATTCATTAGGGAAATACATAATTTTCTTTCTCTGTTTTAGCTCTTCCTGGTTTAGGTATCAACACCATATTTCTGTCATAAAAGGAGTTTGGCAGGACTACTTTTTCACCCATTTTCCCAAATAGTTCATATAGTATTGGAATTAATTTTTCTTTAGATGTTTGGTACTGCACTTATCTTGTCCTGAGGCCCAGGGGGGACCTTCGTGTCTGGTGCTGCACTGAGGGGGTGGGGTAGGGGTGCAGGGTGATTGGTGCTTCTTGAGGCTATAAAGATCTGACAGCTTACCTGGTGCTGAGCTGGAGTGTTAGTGGTGGTGTCTGGTGTGTGCTGAGGCCAGTGGCATGTTTCTGCTTTTCCCCAGGGTTACTTTGAAGCAAGTGATGGTCTGGCCACTGCAGGCTGCCTGTTTGCTCCAGTCTGTGCTGAAGCCATTCATTCTCACAGCTGGAGACTGCCCATTCCCCTAGCTATGGTGAGGCATGTGCAAGGTCCTGGTGTTGGCATTTGCCTATTCTACCATACTGAGGCTTAGGATCTAATGCTAGTTTGTTGATGTGGCGCTTACTGCTAATTTGCTGGGATGCTTCCTGTCCTGGACTGCATTCCCTTTTAACCTGAGTGAGACAGACCTTTACAGTAATTCTTCAAAGATTCTTGGCCTCAAATATTATTTCACCCCATCTTTTTGCTTGTTCTACTGTTCCAGAATTTGTTTTGGGGTGCTATTTTATGGTTGTGTAGAGCTGAATATGGGAGAATTATGGAGATTTACTGCTTACTCCACCATCTTGGTTCCCAAAAGTCCCCTGAGACACAATATTACTTTTTAAAAAAAACTTAATTGATAAAGCAGTGGCAGGGTTTGAGAGGGTTGACTCCAATTTTAAAGGAAGTTCTACTGTGGGTAAAATGTTATTAAATAGTGTTGCATGCTACAAAGAAATCTTTCATGAATATTAAAGTTAATTCTTGTGGCAAATATCATTGTTTTCTTATTTTAAGAAACTGCTAGTCACCCCGACATTTGGCAATCACCATCCTGATAAGTCAGAAGGCATCAACATCAAGGCAAAACCTTCCACCAGTAAAGAGATTACAAATCTCTGAAGGCTCAGATTACGGTTAAAAGGATTTTTTTTAAATTATGTATATACATACATTGCTTTTTAAAGATGTAATATTATTCAAACTTAATAGACTGCAGTATAATGAAAATGGAAGTTTTATATGCACTGCACTGGGGGAAAAAAAGTGTGACTAACTTTCTTGCAATATTTGCTTTATTGTGGTGGTCTTGAACTGAACCCACAAAATCTCTGAGCTATGTCTGTACATGAGTACACACTATTTCCATCAATTGAATATAAACTCCTTGAGGATACAGACAAAGAAACACTTTTTGTCTTTGTGTTGTCAGGGCCCAGCACATAGCAGGTATTGAATAAATGCTGGTTGGTTGATTAATTATAGCCACAGCTTCAAGGAGCCGACAGCTGCCATGGAGTTTTTCAAAACTACTGGTCAACTCACTATTTCTTTAATGCTTATTTAGATCAATGGTATCAAATTCAAATAGAAATGGCATATGCTACATATTGACTTAGAATACCATAAAATTAATTTTATCTATATTTACATTGAATTTTATTTATTTTTTAAACATTTTGCAATTACATTTAAATTTGGTTCCAATCTACTTAGGAGTTTTGCATCATATGCAGCCTCTGATCTAGATCAATGTGTACAAACTATGTGTGATACTGAAATGAGCTGCTGAATTGACATTTTATCACATTACCCAAAAAGTCCTCTTGGGATATGAAAAAAAATGTCATGCCTATAATGTTGAAATCTTGGTCAAAATCCTCCTGTGGTTTCCAGGTCAGATATCACTCTGACTTTCTTGCTAACCTTTGAGGTTTTCCCCACAGATTTATCATAGGAATTAAGATCAAGTTAAAGTTTTGCTCCAAGGACAACATGTCTTGAGGAATCTCTAGGGAGTGGCCATGTAGTACTGTTGTCACTCTCCTTCTTGCTCAAATCACAATTGGCTTCTGTTTTCTGTTCATCATACCACATCCCAGCAAATCTGTCAAGGTGCATACTTTTGTACATGTTGAATATATAACTCATTTCCCTATTTGATACAAACTTAGTTTGTAGTAATAATGTCAAAGGCAAGATAAAGAATTTATCTTTCTTTTTTTTTAGCTGCTAACCATAGTTAGCACTAGTTTCAAACTACATGTGCTGCATCATATTACGTGAGAATTATCCTTGACAGAAAGGTTTTGCTATATCATGCTTTTGGGGCTTAACTCTTACTTGTAGTAACTATTTGAACTTGGGTAATTAATTTAACCCCTCTGAGGCTAAGTTTAATTATCTCTAAAACAGGAACAGTTCCTTACTTTCTTTACAGTGTGGTTGTGATAACTGAATGGTAATAGATGTGAAAGAGGCTTTTAAATGAGTTAAATCTCATGTAATAATACTATCAATAATGAATTGAGAGACAGCCAAAGTGTTTAAAGATACGCTTAAAGTCAGGAATAGCTAGTTTCAAGTCCTGTTTCTGACATATACTGACTGCTTGACCATGGCCATAACATGTTACCTCTTGTTGCCATAGGCAACTCTCTAAAATTATAAGTTGTAGAATATGTGCTTGCCTGTATCGTCAGAGGGAGATTCTACTCTAGGAGTTCCATATACCAAAGGATCACAGGATACCAGGGTTTCAGCTAGGGCATGCAGGGGGTAAAGTACAAATATATAGTTAGGAAGACCTGGGTTCAAAGCCAGTCTTAGACACTTACCAGTTGTGTAAACTTAAGCCAGTTACTTCACTTCTGATTTAGTTTCCTGATCTGTAAAATGGAGATAATAGCACATAGCTCTCAAAGTTATTGTGAGAATCAAATGAGAAAATATTTCCAACACACTTAGCATAGTTCCTTGCACATGGTAAGCATTATATGAATTCTAGTTGTTAATAATATTAATAATAATAATATAGAGAGAATAGGGGAACATAAAGACTATTTTATATAACCCTCTCATGTTAAAGCTGAGGAAACTGAGCCCTAGAAAATTTAAGTGACTTTCCCAAATTCAAAGAAATCATGGTTCAGGGATAGAATGGAGATGATATAATAAACTATCCCTTACCAGTGGTTCATAAGGGCTTTTCACTGCTTGAATAGATAATATATATGAGATCCTAAATTTACTTCTTTGAATAGAATGTGTTTAATTATTATTTTGCTTTTCAAATAACACTCCAGCCAAAAAAATAAAATAATAACTTCAAATTTATTATTTCTAATTCATATTCATATGTATGTTTGGTCAGCCAATCCAGAATAGGATATATGAAATATTCAAAGGAGTGCCATCTATCCTTATGCTCTGGAGACTTGTAACCTAGTTTCTAACTAGCTTCATGATCTTAAGGAAATCCCAAGATCATTGAGCCTTTGTCCATGAAATACAGATACTGAGGTTGAAAATTGTCTGTATCTGTGAACTCATTGCTGTCAGGAACCATCTTTATCAATGCAAATTGACAATTAAAGAAATTTGCCTTGGTCACTGAGGAGTTTACTGACTTACTCATAGTCAGTTGACTGAGGGCACATCTGAGGCATGACTTGAAGCCAAATCATCCTGATTCCAAGGTTGGTTTACTATATAAATGTCAATTCTTATCATTACAGCCGGCCATCAGTTTATGGAGTTAGTCAAGTTGACCAATTGAGTATTCACCCTTGCCTTTATATGGAATGAAAGATTATTAAAATCTTAGAACTAGAAGGAACTTGAGAGAGTAAGTAAAGAAACGTACCCAGAGGAGTGATTCATTAGTTAATAGTCATAGCTAGTTTACAATAGAATCTAGACCAGAAACCAATTCTCCCACCTCGTAGTTCAGCATTCTTCATTCTATCATGTCCCTATATAAACATTTCCAATACCATCACAACAGATTAGTTGTAACACAATTGTAAGGATTTTATAAACATTTTCAAAACAAATAATGGGTGGGTGGAGCCAAGATGGCAGAGTGAAAGTAGTGACTTGCTTGAGTTCTCCCCCAAACCCTTCCAAATACCTATAAAAAATGGCTCTAAACAAATTCTAGAGCAGCAGAACACACAAAAAGACAGAGTGAAACAAATTTCCAGCCCAAGACAACCTGGATGGTTTATTGTGCCAGGCTATTGTGCCAGGCTGGGAGAAGAACACAGTTCAGGGTGGATGCACAGGCAAAAACCAGCCCTCAGTGAACCTAGAGCAGTCCTCAGAGAACTGAGTCATGGGCAGCTAGGGTGGTTTTCAGAATTCTCAACCCACAAATGCCAAAGACAACTTAGAAGGTCAGTAGGAAAAGTCTGTGACTACAGTGAAAGAGAAGCTTGATCCGAGCCCCACTCCTGGTACAGTCCTGGGGTGGCAGCTACTTGCATAGCTCAGGTCATAGACAGAGGGGGAATTGAGAGACTGATCAGAGGGGGACTGCAGGGATTTTTTGCTGGTTCTGAGGCAGGATTCTTTAGCTTTATCCTTGGTTGAATCTGGGTCATACTTCTGGATGGTGGTCCTAGGGTGAGGAGGGGTGCTGGCTTGGTGGAGCTTGTAGTGGCAGTGGAGAGGGAATCCTTCTCACAGTCCCAAGGCAGAAAAGAGTGCTTGTGGTCATTCATAGACTCAGATCAGGCCAGGAAAGGAGTAAAACCTTGTCTTTGATTGTATCACATTGGAAGAACTGAAAATCTACAGGTCCCTAGACATATCTATGAAAACAGTTGCACAAAACCCTGAAGCTTGGGACAGTACATTCTCCACACTGGAAACAGACCCCAACCTTAAAAAGGAGTTTTAAACTCAAGTAATTGCTTGGGAATGTGAGAAAACTGCAAAAAAAGTCAGACCATAGAATCTTTCTTTGGCACAAAGAAGATCAAAACATACAACCAGACAAGACAATAAAGTCAAAGCTCCTACATCCAAAGCCTCCAAGAAAAAATATGAATTGATTCCAGGCCATGGGAGAACTCAAAAAGAAGTTGGAGAAGCCAATAAGAGAAGTAGAAGAAAAACTGGGGGAAAAAAATGAGAGTGATACAAGAACATCAGGAAAAACAAGTCAACAGTTTGTTAAAGGAGACGCAAAAAAATGCTGAAGAAAATAACACCTTAAAAATGATGTAATGGGGGCAGCTAGGTGGCACAATGGATAGCGCATTGGCCCTGAAGTCAGGAGGTCCTGAGTTCAAATCCAGCCTCAGACAAAACACCTGACACTTAGTAGCAGTGTGACCCTGGGCAAGTCACTTAACCCCAATTGCCTAAAAAAAAAACCTATTCCAATTGACAAAAGACGTCCAAAAATCCAATGAGGAGAAGAATGCCTTCAAAAGCAGAATTGTCCAAATGGAAAAGGAAGTCCAAAAGCTCACTGAAGAAAATACTTTCCTTAAAAATTATAATGGAGCAATTGGAAGCTAGTGACTTTATGAGAAATCAAGACATTGTAAAACAAAACCAAAAGAATGAAAAAAATAGAAGGCAATGTGAAATATTTCATTAGGAACAAAAAAAAAAACAACTGACTTGGAAAATAGATGCAGGAGAGAGAATTTAAAAATTATTGGGCTATCTGAAAGCCATGATCAAAAAAAGAACCTAGACATCTTTCAAGAAATTATCAAGGAAAACTGCCCTGATATTCTAGAACCAGATGACAAAATAGAAATTGAAAGAATCCACCAATCATTTCCTGAAAGATATCCCCAAAGGAAAACTCCTAGGAATATTGTAGATAAATTCCAGAATTCCCAGATCAAGGAGAAAATATTGCAAGCAGCCAGAAAGAAATAATTTAAATATTGTGGAAACACAATCAGTATAACACAGGATTCAGCAACTCCTACATTAAGGTACTAGAGGGTTTAGAATATGATATTCTGGGGGGCAAAAAAGATAGAACTATAGTCAAGAATCACCTACCCAGCAAAACTGAGTATAATCCTTCAGGGAAAAAAATGGATATTTAGTGAAATACAGGACTTTCAAACATTCTTGATGAAAAGACCAGAGCTGAATAGAAAATTTAACTTTCAAATACAAGACTCAAGAGAAGCATGAAGAGGTAAACAGGAAAGAGAAATCATAAGAGACTTAATAAGGTTGAACTGTTTACATTCCTACATGGAAAGATGGTATTTGTCACTCATGAGACCTTTGTCAGTATTTGTTGGAGGAAAAAAATATATGAATGGATGGATGGATAGATAGATAGATAGATAGATAGATAGATAGAAGGCACAGGGTGAGTTGAAGATGAATAGGTGATATCTGGAGGATAAAATTAAGGGGTGAGAGAGGATTATACTGTCAGGAGGAGAAAGGGAGAGGTAGAATGGGGTAAATTATCTCATAAAACAGACAAGAAAAGGCTTTTTACAGTTCAAGGAAGTGGGGGAAGGTGAGGGGGAATGAGTGAATCTTATTCTCCCTGGATTTGGCTTAAGGAAGGAATAACATACACACTCAATTGGGTATGAAAATCTATGTTACTCTACAGGAAAATAGGGAGGAAAGGAATAAGAGGGTGGGAGGATGATAGAAGGGAGGGCAGATTGGAGGAGGGGGTAATTAGAAGCAAACACTTCTGAGGAAGGACAGGGTCAAAAGAGAGAATAGAATACACAGAAGGCAGGATAGGATGAAGGGAAATATAGTTAGTTTTCCACAATATGACTACTATGGAAGTGTTTTGCGTGACTACACATGAATAACCTGTATCCAGTTGCTTGCCTTCTCAATGAGGGTGGGTGGGGTGGGAGGAAGGGAGAAAATTTGGAACCCAAAGTTTTAAAAACAAATGTTAAATTTTGTTTTCACATGCAATTGGGAAATAAGATATAAAGGCAATGGGGTATAAAAATCTATCCTGCCCTACAGGAAAATAGAAGGGAAAAGGGATAAGAGAAGTGGGGGGAGATAGAAGGGAGGGCATATTAGGGGAAGGAGTATTCAGAATGCACACAGTCTTAGGGTGGGTGGAGGGACGAGATGGGGAGAAAATTTGGAACTCAAAATCTTGTGGAAGTGAATATTGAAAACTGAAAATAAATAAATTAATAGAGAAAAAATTGGTGTCTGTTATTGCCTTGTGACTAGACAGAAGTCATGCTAAGGTTTTAGAACAAAACCTACAGTTATGGTTGTGCCTTCTCCTAAAGAGACTGTTTTGTAGACTGTTTTTTGTAGACTGTTTCTATGATATGGTCAGAAACTGGATATAATAATGCAACTGATCTGCCTAGCATCAAGTTTTCCATGTAAAATAATTCCATAAGCAGCACATGGTCACTTCTTAATATTTATTATCATCGTTATCATCAACATTTCATTGATTATCTCACTATCATATTGAGGGTTCACTTCAGAAGTATTTAGTTTACCTTAGTGTCAAAGTCATATTAGAAATAATTGGGTTTGGAGAGGCTGCAAAATTCTATCCCCTTTAATAACCCTGGTGCAAATTCCATGCCCACCCATGGACAAGAGCATACTATTTCAGAAGTGTCTGCTTACACTGGCTTAGGGACATAAGGCGTAATGCTGTTGCAGCTGTTCCATAGCACTGGCACAGATGTCAAATTTGTTACTGTCTTTACTCTTCCTACCATTTTTGTTATAGGAAGAAGCTAGAAGTGAGGTTTAAGCTATGATGGTTCCTATGGTTGAATTAAGGGAAACATCATGATGGCTTCAGCCCTCCAGGAAAGTAGCAGTGAAAGGAAGCAGGCAATGAAAAGGAGATCCATAAAGATAATATACAAGCTATTAACATTTTTAATTAAGTTATAAAAAATGGGGCAGGCTCAAAAAACAATCTCTCTGATGGCTCTTGCTTCCTATTTTTCTGAGAGAGTATAAATCAAATCTCCATTCGTCTCCACTATTCTCCAACACATCAGTGAGTCAGTCATTCAATAAGCATTTATCAAGCACCTACTATGCAAGTGGCACTATGCTAAGCATTACAGAGCCTGCTCTCAAGGAGCTAACAGTCTAATGGGGGGGTTAATGTACAAATATATACAAACTATACACAGAATAAATTGAAAATAATCACACAAGGAATGCATTAGAATTAATGGGGATTGGGAAAGACTTACTCTAGAAGACAGAATTTGAACTGATACTTGAAAACCAAAGAAGTCAGGAGACTGAGAAAAGGAGAGTATTCCAGGAATGGGAGGTAACCAGTGAAAATGTCTTGAGCTGGAAGTTGGAGTTTCTTGTTTGAGGCACAGAAATAAGGCCAATGATACTGGATCTCAGAGTATGTCAGGATAAGGATGCTATCCTTTGAAATTCATAGCAGGGTATTAAAGAGTCATTTATGAAAGCAGTCTCAATTTTATCACTTTCCTCTCAATTTTAGCACAGAAGACATTAACCATCTTGTCTGTCTTCATCTCTGCCCAGCTCACACCTGAATTCAAATCTTGACTTGGATGTATTCTGTGCCATGTCAGCTGTGGTTCTTGCTACCATTCTCTTTCCCTCTTTATCTTTGCATGCAATCTCATGCCATCAAGAAACAACAATTCAGCATTTCATTACCTGTCAACAAAGTGATTTACATTGCACATTTTTTCAGATTTTTTTCAATTGATCAGATATTCTGATTTTTTCTCTTTTATATTTCTTTTTAAGATTAATACAGTGAAGGCTCTCATACCAATGAAATCAGAAATTCAGTTCCTATCCCTACATATAATGTCACCCAATATGATTAAAGGGATGGAAAAGTTTGGGATTTTGAAGTTTTAGAGACTGAGACCTTCATCTCTATTTGGAGCTCTTAGGTACTTTCTCTGCCAATACAGGTTTTCAACTTTTCTGTAACTTGCAGTCCTAAGAGTTGCCCAGAGGACCAAGAGGACTAGTGACTTGCTGAGAATGACACAGAAAATATGTGGCAAGTGCAGTTCATCTCCATCCACTACTGTTAAGCTGCCTTGAGATATTTAGATACATATGGTAACTATACAGCTAATATAATCTTAAAGGTACTCTTCCACTAAAGGAAATTTGTGCAAGTATCAGACCAAAATCAACTAAGATGGTTTTTCCTCTAAATCCCCATGAATTCAAGGGGGCAGACTTTTTTTTGGTGAAAACAGATTGTAAACAAATTGAGAACAGTGGCTCTTTTGCCTCTTTTTGTATCCCCCCACCACAGTATTTGACACCTAGTAGCTACTTAATAAATATTTATTGATTGAAAGTAGATGACCTTGAGGAAATCTTATCCTTGGTCATGGTAGCACTACCATTTATAGTACTTGTGCCTAGCAGGGGTGTGTTGATAAATGTTTAACAATGAGATCTCAAAAATATATTCATAACACATGTTTAAGTTTAATTTTGCATTATTAAAATTTTCTCCTTCACTTCCTCTTATCTATATAATAAAAAAACAATAAATCAAACCCCTGTTTCCAGTATTTGATGATTTCTAATTAATCAATAGACTCTGATCAAGGTGGCTGCCAAAAGTGACTGGAATCAAATGGTTCAATTTTCAGAGAAGAGGCTTGAGAATTTCCTACCACACACATCAGAGACTTAGTCAATGAACATTTACTAAGCACCTATACTGAAAGCTGGTTGTAGGCATCAAAGGATCCCTGCTATGAGAGTTAACAATCTGATGGAGGACAATAATAAATAAAAAGAAGCTGAAAGTGGGGAGCAGTACCCAGAGGAAGGCAAGAAACATAATCTGAGCAAATGTATGCTATAGAGCTGCGTTCATCTTGCAGGATGTTGAGTGTGTGGAGATCATGAAATCCAGAAAAATAGCCAGGGAGAAATGATAAGTGGAAAGTCCTGGGGGCCCTCCTTAAAGCATGGAGGATCTGTGAGTAGCTCTCCAATGTGCATCCTTCACAGTCTGGAACTAGAGGGAGAGAGGACTCATAGGGGCAGGGGGTCCTGAGGAGGTGGGAGTTTCAGAGTTGATTTTATCCTGAAGAGCTATGAGTTTCTAGAAAGACTGATGCTCTGACAACAAGCATACAAGTGGCATGTGCAGAACAGGAATAGTGGACAAGAGGGGGTAACATCTACTTAAGGGAAACAGCCAGTCCATTCTTACTGTGCCCTCTGGAGGTGAAATTCTTGGCTCTGTGGAAGGATATTGGAGTTGAAAAGCTTACCAAGAATGTAGGTTTGGATTTTGCTCATTGAATCATACCCTTGCTAGTTATGTGACCCTGAGCAAATTGCTTGAGCCTCATTTTTCTCACTTATAAAATGGGGATTATACAGCTACTTCACAGAGTGGTGAGGTACAAATGACAAAGTCATGCATGTCAATTTACAAACTTGATGGAACTATATAATTAATGAACAGTAGTTATGAGCAGATTTTTAAAAAATACATTAGAACAATAATAGCAACAACTTCACCCTAGTTATTTTAAAACTCATGTGTTGTTTCTAAATGACAACAGAAAACAAAAATAAAAAAACTTGAAGCCATGAGATAATGAAAGTTCTGAAATTACTGGGTCCTCAGAATGTTGTGTTAACCAATGTTTGATGTGGTGGTATACATTGAATAAATTTGTGTTATAATAGTTATGAAACAGGGATTATTTTTAAATTAATAAAAGTAAAAAAGCTCAAAGGGAATACAGAAAATAAAATAGACTCTGACCCCTATTAACTTATATTTTATTGAGGATAAAAGAATGGATAATCTTTTTGAGAAAGAAGTTTTCACATACCCATAAAAGGCAATAAAAATTATAAAACATGCACAGACAAATATAAACATATTACATATGTGTACATATATACACAAATATGAGTGTACATTCATATCTCAAACATTTCAAATGGTTCCTAGAATTCCAGAATATTAGCTTGGAAAGAGAATCCAAAAATTTCAGTTACGGGTTGTTTGGATTAGCTCAGTATGTAGTTTTTAATACTATCTCCCAAATGCCTAGAATTGCTCTTTCATTTTAGCAACCTATCTTTTGGTGATCATTAAGAAGGTAGGAAGTTTTATATGGGGTGGATACTCAGCTTAAGTTAAACAACTACTCCTTAGAAAATTGTTAGAAAAGATCTGTCTACGTTAAAGAGGGGGGGAAATTTTTTGATTTGGAGCTTTTAGAATAGTGATGTTACATTGAGAATTGCTTTATCACTTAAAAAACACATTAATAAATTATTGACTTTTTATTCAGCAAAATTGTTTTCAAGTTGAAAATAAAAAATAATCTCTGTTTTCTTTCCATCATAACATAGATGTGCAGAGTTCAAACCAACTTTGATTATTCAGCTTTGATTAAAGCAACATTCTGAGGACTGACAACCATTTTAAAACTCTCATCTCAAGTGGCATAAAGATTAATTTATTTACTTTTCTTTTCTCCTTTCTTTTAGAAAAGATGATTTACTATAAATCAGCCTAGAGTGAGTTAAAAAAAAACCCTTGGAAATTATACTAAATAAAGTAAGTGCTGACAGAACATGTATAACACCACCAGCACCAGTAAAGTGTTCATCTCCTCTAAATGAGTAACTTTCCAATTGAAGGGGAAAACATTTCTTAGGGGTTCTCTTAGTTGCCAGATAATTATACTTATTGAGCACAGCTGCTTCCAAGTTTATGGGACACAAAAGGGAATGTCTCAGGAATCTTGTGATATTCAACTTACTTAGCAGGGAAAACTAAAATCTCCTGCAGGAGTCAGCAGGGCCTTTTTTGTCACCATGCCTCCAGGCAAATGGAGAGGAAGGACTCAATACTGGCATTAGTCACTGTGTGACTACTCCATGGCAAGAATTTTGGCACCAATGAAACATAAAGCAATAACAGACGGTTGCCATAATAAACCCTCAGATCTTGACAGGATTGATTATGTAGGCTGAAGCTGCCAACAAGAGAACTTGTCACTTACCAAGGGGGAACAGCAGCATGTCAATCACAGTCCCCTGTCTGGAGGTTTTAAATCTAACAGCTTCAACGCAGGCAGGAGCTCAATAGCATTGAATTTCAAAGTGACAACAACTAGACCTTTAACACAAGCTGAAAGGAAAGAAGGGAAGGTATAATAATTCTCCATATCCTTCCTTTACTTCAAAATAAAAATAATAGTTTATAAAACATTTTTAAATCAATTTTGGAATAGTATAATGACATATTGAGGTATTTTTTTTATGTTTGGCTCTCTGATATTTGAGTTTGAAGTCCAAGAGTTATAAATCTTGAATTCAAATTTCTTTAAGTATACAGTTAAGAGGAAGATCTTTTCCTCTCGCTACATACATTCTGTATATTCTAAACTCCTGACCCATGTGACTAGAATTTTTGTGTTAGTAGCATTCCACACAGGGTCATAAGATTATATGATCATAGGATGGCCCATATTTTGGCCAAAGTATTCAAACTGTTCCTTTTATTTTTTTTCCTTTAAAAATAACTGAAATAAGGTTTTTAAAAAATACTGCCTGCCCCATGTGTGAACAGTTTGATTGACAAAGGGTAGAGAAAGAGAACTTTTATGTAAATAAGAAATAAATCAACTTATGAGGATGAAAATCATGCTTCTTTCTTTGGTGAACAATATGGTGATTGAAAATGGGAGGAAAAAAACTGTGGTTTAATTGAAAATCCTAAAAATCTATGGGCAGCTTGGTGGCACAATAGATAGAATGTCGGGCCTAGAGTCAGGAAGACCCTTCTTTTTGAGTTCAAATCAGGACTCAGACTCTTAATAGCTGTGTAACCATGGGCAAGTCACTTAATCCTGTTTGCTTCAGTTTCCTCATTTCAAAAATGAGCTAGAGAAGGAAATAACAAACCACTCTAGTCTCTTTGCCAAGAAAACTCCAAATGAGCTCACAAAGAGGATTATGACTGAAAAAATGAACAACAACAACACATCTATGCAAAGAAATGGTTTTCAGACAAGCTATGAGCAAATTGAATGCTGAAAGGTACAGACTATCATATGTTACATAAGTAATAAAAGGCTTGAAAATGATAAATATTGGAGAAGACGTGGGAAAATTAGAACATTAATGCATTGTTGGTGGAGTTATGAACTGATCCAACCATTTTGGAGAACAATTTGGAACTATGCTCAAAGGGCTATAAAAATGTGCATACCCTTTGACCCAGCCAAAGCATTTCTAGGGCTATATCCCAGAGAGATCATACAAATGGGAAAAGAACCCACATGTACAAAAATACTTATAGAAGTTCTTTCTATGGTGGCAAAGAATTAGAAATTGAGGAGTTACCTATCAATTGGGGAATGGCTGAACAAGCTGTGGTATATGACTATAATGGAATACTATTGTGCTGTAAGAAATGATGAGCAGGTAGACTTCAGAGAGGCCTGGAGGGACTTGTATGAGCTGATGCTGGGTGAGGTGAGAAGAACCAGGAGAACATTGTACATAGTTAACAGCCATGTTGTGTGATGACTAACTTTGACAGACTTAGATCTTCTCAGCAAGGCAATGATCTAAGACATCTCCAAAGGTCTCATGCTGGAAAATGCTATTCACATCCAGAGAAAGAACTGTGGAGTCTGAATGTAAATTGAAGTATATTGTTTGCTCTTTTATTTTCTTCTGTTTTGTTTCTTTGTTCTTATGGTTCCTCTTATTGGTTCTAATTCTTCTTTACAACATGACCAATGTGAAAATATATTTAGGAATGTATATGTAGAGCATAAATCAGATTGGATGCTATCTTGGGGAGGGAGATGAGGAGGGAGGGGGAGAAAATTTAAAACTCAAAAGCTTATGGAAGTGAATGTTGAAAACTAAAAATAAATTAATAAAAACAAGTTCAAAAAGAACATTTATGTGCTAATAACATGAAATGCGAAGATGATGTAACAGGCAACAGAGACACAATGTTGAAAAAGACCATTTTAAATACAGGGGAATGATTAAGGTTACAAAAGGATTGGTATCCTTTAGCTCTTTTGCATGTAAGTATTTAAGGTTTAAGATGTTAATATTCATGGTATAGTAAATGAAATGACTGTTGAGAGAATATAGAATGAGTAAATAAGTGCCACTGATGTCACAAGGGAGATTTCATGAGTTTTTACCACTTAAGGGAAAAGTGAGTTATTCCTAACAGGAAGTTCTGATTTGAATCATGCAAAGTGTGTGAAGAACCTGACTAGGGTGGAGTGGGCGAGTGAAGAATCAGCAGAGGGGAGGAAAAACAGTGTAGAGCTCTGTAAGAAATCATATGCTGCAGTCAGTTGACAAGAAGGTTTCGACTGCAAAATATCTGATTGGAAGGAAACATGCTTGAGCTCATTGGAAGAGGGCTTACATTTCAGCTATTGACCTTCAGTACATTCTGGAGTTTAAGAGTAGTGAAGCCTCTTAGATGGGTCTTTTGTTGTCTGCTCTCTGGAGAGAAACAGATTTTAAAGGTAATTTGCTGTATAAGAAGAGATGGGGATCTAAGTGGATAACACAGAACTGTAACAGTTAAAAGCTGCCTGTGCTTGTCTGCTTTGTCCAGGGAAGGTCACTTAAGGAATTTTGCTATGGGCTCTGCTCTGTTTTCTACAAGCTGATTGAATAGTGCAGAATCCTAATGAAGACCTCACTAGGTTTGTCTGCTTTGCCTAGACAGAGCCACACTAATCGAATTTGCTGGCTTAAGGGGAACTTTGAGAGAGTAACTACTTCCTCAGGTTGGGAGTAGAAACTTATCTGTTCAGCAGGAGCATGATGAGGACAAGAGCAGTTCGCACAGAAGCAGATTTTTGTGCTCTAAAAAGTACTAATGATGTCAAGTCCTACAATCTAGAGTTGTGAGATACTATGAGCACATGTATTTTTCTCACTAATTTATTTCCTTGTCAGGTTTCTATAAGTGTATGTGCTCTTCCCTTAAATGCTTTGGTTCCAAAGTCTGACCAAGGTTTATGGGTGCACTTCAATATGTCAATAAAGGAACAAGCCTCCCCTTGGCTGTAATAGGTAAGGGGCTCTTTACCACTTGGATACAACGTCAGATCCAAAAGTGCAGTTCCTAGTCCTGACCAGCAGCCCATGAGCTAAGGGGAGGTACCAGTGACCCAGGTTCAATTTATTGCCTATCAGTCTAGTCCAGTTAGATTCTTACGGGAAGGGACAACTCAGCCATTATAGAAGCAATTAGTGTTACATTGTATTTACAATTATCAGAAATCAGTGTTGAAGGTAAGTAAGATCTAGAGGCCATGAATCAAAGCAGCAAACTCTATAGGAAGGAAGAACGAATGGAAGAGAGAAAAGATATGGAGGTCCCAATCAAGGAATTAGGCAATATTGGTGGGAGTGAAGATTGGGCCCCCAGGCATTGGTCAAGGGTGGGAAATAACCATGCTGTGAAGGGACAGGCAATGACTGCTCAATGGACTAGGAATTTGAATGAAATTTTTATAGGGTTCTTCAGGGAATCACCTCCCCCCCACACACATATCTGCATGGTGTTGAAGTTTGTTTCCCAGTGCTTTGTAAATGAAGGCCTGTCCAATGTTCTGCTCTTGGCCATCTCAATGATAATGGCCTTATGCTAAAACAAAACAAAACAAAATTTAAAAAAAAACAGGGTAGGAGATAGTAACTTATCAGGATGCATAATCAAACAAAAGAAGTCTGAGGAGAGAATGGCCAGCAAGTCATCTAGTAAATTTCTGTAGCAAGTTAAAATTGTGTCACAACTTAAAATATGGACCCCATGACATAAGAAATATTAAAAGACCACACATTAATGCATGTTTCTATTACATTCAATATATTTATTATTTCTGGATTTGTCTTACATGCTTGTCTATGGTATAATTATTTTTATTGCTTTTGACTTATTGTTTAAAAAATTATTATGTTTAAGTGCCGATTGTGATTTTATTCTGGTTGACTGTTTTGTAAAAATAGAATAACACTTTCCAGGGTTCAAGAGATATATTGGTGAGTAGAGAGATGTATTTTCCTACAACAGGATCACCCCTAGTACTGATAGAATTT
Source organism: Vombatus ursinus (assembly GCF_900497805.2). Taxonomy (NCBI): domain Eukaryota; kingdom Metazoa; phylum Chordata; class Mammalia; order Diprotodontia; family Vombatidae; genus Vombatus; species Vombatus ursinus. The sequence goes on from NW_020954596.1 coordinate 70,044,848, forward strand.
GAGTATATATGCTTGGCAGTTGTCTTCTGTGAACCTAAACATGTTAATGTGAAGGCAATAAGTAAAGGTTAAGCCAGACTACAGTGTGAGTCTGGGGTTACTTACTATCCCATGCAGGTGTTTATCTTAAAGGGAATAATGTTTTAATTGCAAAATTAAAAGTCATCAATAAGCACAAACCTTCCCATATACAAAGAACATAAATGATTTTATATTATATACTGTTTTCTCTACAATTTATTTATCGAGTGCCTGAAAAATAAAGCACTCTGTGATAATAACCTTGGAAACTACAAATTCTGAATAAGATACAGTCCTTGCCCTCACAGAAATTATAATCTGGTAGGAAAGACAAAATATACTTGACAATTATGACTTTAACATACTGTAGAATCGTGATGAATCCCAGATGAAAAACAATAAAGTGTTATGGAAGGCCAGAGGAAGAGTGATCACTCTCCAATGAGCTCATCTGGAAAAGAGAAGGCTTTATGAAGAAGGGGGCATTTCAACTGAATCTAGAATGAATGTTGACAGCTAGATGTGAGTTGATTGGAAGAGGCAAATGTGTGAAGGTGAAAAATGATCAAGCACTTGAAAGGATAGAAAATATTCCCTTTTAACTAAAATATAGAGTACCTTTAAGGCAATGGTGAAGGTGGGGATGGGAGGCTGGGGAACTTTGAGAGAGTAACTACTTCCTCAGGTTGGGAGTAGAAACTTATCTTCCCCTATATAATATAATATAGTTAGCGTGCTGGATAAAGAGCCAGATTTGGAGGAAAAAAGGTTTAGGTTCCAATTCTGCCTAAGATTCTTACTAAATGTATAATGATAGGATAGTCACTTAACTTCTCTCTGCCTGTTTCCTCCTATATAAGATGGGAGTAATAATAGCACCTATTATACATTATTTATTTGAGAATCTAATGCTAAACCACTATCTGTATGCTAGATATTATAATTATTGTGATTTTAAGATAGGAAAATTAGGTTATTTTGGAGAATAGTGGTCTACTTCCCTCATGTCTCTTCCCATTCCAACCCATTCTCCACTAGCAACCAAAATCATTTTCCTGAAGTGCATGTTTGACTATGTCATGCCACCACCCACATCAACAAACCACAATGGCTCTTCTTTGCCTTGAGTATCAAATATTGATTCCTCTGTTTGGCATTTAGGTTTCTCCATAATCCAGACCCAAACTATTGTTCCAGTCTTACTACATATTGCTCCCTTACACAAACAGATCTTGCAAAATTGTCCTTCATATTGTTCTTCTAATACAACATCTTTTCCCCTATCTCTGTGCTTTTTCAATGGTTGCCTTTCATTTCTGAAATGAAATTCATCCTCTTCTGGTACCATATTAGGAAATTGCTTTATTGACTGATAAAAATCCTTAGTTTTCCTAAAGATGCAGCTCAGGCATAGCCTACATGAAGCCATTCTTTTCTCCTCCTATCCCAGTTGCTAAAGCCTTCTTCACCAAATTATTGTGTAACTTGTTTTGTGCATACTCATATAAATTAATGTTATCCTCCTCAACTAGATTATAAGGATATTGAATGCAAAGATTTCTTCATTTTTATCCTTGTATCTCCATTGACTAGCACAATATCTAGCACAAGAAAGTACTTTACAAATGCTTGATAAATGATCAATTGATTTAATGGGCAATATGGAACCACTGGAGATTATTGAAAGCTCACATGTACTAATGTGTTTTGGGGAGAGAATATTAGACAAATTTAGAGATTAAAAGAATCTTGCTATATATGTATAATATAAATGTTCACCAGTAAAATCTGTCTTAAATATGTTTATTTTCCCTATTAATCATGTACATATAAATAAAAAAAGGCTAAGAAGACCTTATGTAAGTCCTGTGCTTTGTGTTGGTTAGATTGTGTTGGTTAGACTTGAAGTAAGAGGCGTAATCAGGAGGATATTATAACAATTTGGAGCATTAAGGGAAAACCAAAAAGAGAAAGTTAAGGATGACTGATGTTTCTAGTCTGGGCTACTGAGAACGGTGGTGTCCTTACTAGTAACAGGCAAATCAGGATGAAAAACTGGTTAGGATGTGAAGATGGCCAATTTGGTGTGCCAATGGGACAGACAGTGATTTCTAACAGTTTGCAGTGTATATTTGGAGTTTAGGCAAAAGTGTCTAGGTAATTTGTAATATATGGTTGGAATTTGGGAGAGAGTTCTGGATTTGAGAGGCATCTGGAAGGCAGTAAAGTTGAAGGAATAGAATAAGATTAGGTGGAAAAAAGAGAGACAATAGAACAATGAAAACAGTCAAGCCAGCATGGCACAGTTGGTAGAATAATTGATTTGGAATCACAAAGGCTGCCTCTGATACCTCATAGCTTATTACCATGGACAAATCATTTAAACTCCCTGAGCATCAAATATTCCATCTACAAAATGAGAGGATTTGCTAAATAGTCTTTAAAGTCCATTCCAGCTCTAAATATATGATATTATGATTCTAAAAGCTGAACTGTGGGACAAACCTTAGCGAGTGAATGGAAGAAGAGAAGCAAAGGAGAAAGAAAAGGAAAAATCAAAGAAGTTTGATGAAGACCAGAAAAGCACAGTGTCATAAAAGCCAAGCCACCTGCTTTATGATTTTCTGGGGGCTTTTATATCCATTATCTCAGTTAGTCATCATTCTGATCCAAGGAAACGTATAGGGGTATCTATTATTGCCCCTTTACACATATGAGAAACCTGATGCTCTGATGGCCACATAACTAGTAAATAACAGGACTTGGGCTCATAATTATGCTGTCCAAGTAAAGTATCCTTTCCACAACATTACTTTCATGAGTATAATGGACATGCATGAAATTCTCCAAGAATTTAATTTAATATAGAAAACAAGATGTATACTCACACACATAGAATAGAGAATTCAGAATTTCTTAAGTCTTATTCAATATCTAAGTCAAAGAATGATACTTTCATAAAGAAATGACATGAAATACCCATGTAGAAAATGTATTGACACAACTTTAATGTGAGCTTAGTTATACAAAAATGGAGCAAAACAGTATACATTTTCTGAATGATATGTATCACAACATGTATGTTAAATTTTTCCTATAGGGGGCAACTAGATGGCTCAGTGGATAGAGCATCGGCTCTGGACTCAGGAAGACCTGAGTTCAAATCTGGCCTGAGACACTTGATACTTACTAGCTGTGTGACCCTGGGCAAGTAATTTCACTCCATTGCCTCACCAAAAAAAAAATAATATAATAATCTCTGTTAGAATGACACTATTAAAGTAATAATAAAAATCTAACAGGGGACATTTTACTACAACAAAAACTAAATTAAATTAAATACAAACATAATATTACTGTTAGAACAACATGGACACTTATCCGAACTGAAATATAAGATAATATATTTTATCATTATGACTTTTATAAAGAATTGTCTGGCATTTAGGTGGTATATAAGAATGCTTATTTGAAGGGTATCATATGCTATTTATGTTCATATTTTTATTATAAGGTTATACTGGTTACCTAAATTAATATTAGACAAATTTAGAGATTAGAAGAATCTTACTATATATGTATAATATAAATGTTCACCAATAAAATCTGTCTTAAATATGTTTATTTTCCTTATTAATCATGTACATATAAATAAAAGAGGGCTAAAAAGACCTTATGTGAATTCAAAACTGAATATGTATGGATATATACTCTATAATTCAATATATTTTTTAAAAATAATATTTCTAGATTCCCCAGTTGGTCCATTTATTTGTTTTGGCACACTTTCAAAACATTGTTGGAGGAAGAAAAGGAGAGCTTAAAAAAGGAAACAAACCAGCAGGCTATCACAGCCCTGCCCCTATTAAGTCAGTTTAACAGAAGAAGAACTTTCAGAATACACTATGAAAAATAGTGCTCAACAAACATGATATAAATACACCATCTGCTGTAGTGATAAGCAAGGTAATGTTTCCCAATATGATGACTGACATTTGGCTCTGACACTTTGCTTTTAAACTCATCAGTAGTGAGCTTTACTGCCCGGCTTTTGGGGAAAAAATATCTACAGAAGGAAAAATCTACTGCACATGTATTTCCTTTCCTACTGTGAGTTACTCAAGCTAAAATGTTGAATGTCTTAGGCATTCACAAGATAGTTAAATGTAAGGGAATATGGAAGCCCAACTTCCTCATTAGCACTTCAAAAGAGCCAGAAATACATTAAACAGACAAATCCTTGTGATTATCATTCAATCTTTTTCATTCATGTCCAATGGGACCCCATTTGGGGTTTTCTTGGCAAAGAAACTGGAGTGGTTTGTCATTTCCTTCTCCAGTTCATTTTATGGATGAGTAAACTGAGTCAAACATGGTTAAGTGATTTTCTTAGGGTCATACAGGTAGTAAGTGTTTGAGGCCAGAGTTAAACTCAGGAAACTGAGTCTTTCTGACTCCATGCCCAGTGTTTGACCCACTCTGCCACCTAGCGATAGCCGCTTACCAAATAAACAAACAGAATAGGAAAAAGGAAGAAATCTTAAAAGTTTGGGAGGCAGAAACAACATATAATTAACAAGCAAAAACAATTTTAAAAATACAATGAGATAAAAGCCATAAGGTAAGAAAACTGGAGGGGATGACTCTGAAAAAAAAAAGTCTCTAATTGGAGAAAAGCAAATTAAAAGAATCCTGAAATATCACCTTATAGCCATTAAGCTAACAAGTATACTAAAAGAATAGAGAAACAACATGCATGATAATGCCATGAAAGTGAATCTTTGAATTAGGTCATCCCTTCTGGAAAAAATTACTATTATGAAAGAAACATTAATAAATCATTTATACTCTTTGATCCTGATATTTCAATATTATCACAAAATTCCTCAGAGAAATATTACTGCAGCATAAGTTATGATAAATATGAAGAATTCAAAGAAACATTAGAAGGCCTATACTAAGTGTTGCAGAGTAGAGCCAAAATAAAAACACTCACACTGATTCCAATAATATAAATAAATCCAACATGGGGAGGTAACAACACTCTGATTATTGTAAATCATTTCAGTAAAATGCTCACAAGTCATGTGAATAAGCATTTATTAAACACCATTTGCCAGACTTTGTGCTAAGTGCTTACAATACAAAGAAAGGCAAAAACAATGTCTGCCCACCAACTTAAGAAGCTCACTCTTTAGCAGAGAAAATGACACGCAAACCATTATACACAAACACGTATATTCAGAATAAACTGGAGGCAATCTCAGAAAGTAATATCAATATTGAAAGGTATATAATTCCTTTCTATTTATAATAGATGAACTGACAGGGTGGGAAGTATGTTCCATAAGGTCGTTTGGATGTTTATTAGGAAATAATTTCTGTATCCAAAAAAAACTATAATTGCATTATTAATAATAATAAATGGTAAGTTGGCATGGCTAAAAATTATTTATGGAATTTCATCACAGAATTTAAAAATATTTTAAAATATTTAAAAATCATAATGTTGTTAAAAATGAAAGTGTATGATAAGGATAATCTTTACCTTGACAAGGAATAATAAAAATACTGCAAGATAAACAAGAGAATGTCATTCCAGGGAATATTTATCCATTTATTTCAATAAATATGTAGCAATTTTAAAATGAAATTGAAGAATAGCTTAGTATAGTAGAGTCAGCCTCAAAGCCAGAACACCTGGTTTCAAGTCCCACCTTTGTCATGTACCAGTTGTGTGACCCTGGGAAAGTCACTTAATGTCTTCATTGAGATTAACCTTTCAGTTATAAGTTGTAGAGGAGGTGCTGAGCTGTATTTGAAGAGGGAATATCCTCACCTAGGTTATTTCCTAATCACTGGTCTAGTCCTTTTGTCACTCAAAATTATACAGATATAGGAAGATATAATATTTGCATAAAAATATAGTCACAAGTATAGTTTCCAGGGAGATATAACAAGCAAAGTTTGATATTTCATTTTTTATAAGTCCAAGAAAGAGAAAATGAAGTTATAAGATTTGTTAAAAGGTACTTATAAGTGATATCATTGTGAATATGTACTGATACATGTTTGTTTTCCTTGAATATGTGATATGCTAGGATTTACAAATTTAAAGTGGTGTATGAAGTACTTGTAAAAAGTTTATAAGATTACTACAAAAAGACTAATAAATAAGAATATAACATTTTTAGAACAGAGTTCTGGGATTTGCCCTCTATGCTACTTTCTATAGAATCATGCCAAATATATCTTGAGTTTTTTTTAATTCAACAATTTCTAGCAAGTTTATATTTAACAATAGTTGTTTTTTACCTTGAGATCTTGTTCTGTTTGTTAAATCTTAAATAAATGTTATGAAATGGAGATAAAATTTGCAATAGACATTCAAAAGAGAAAAATAATGTAGACAATAAAGCCATGAAATATACATTTATGAAAACAAATGTGCTTTTTGGACTTATTAATGTTTTGAAGGTTGTGTTAGATGTACAGATTTGTGATCCAGACATTTTTATTATCCAATATGTGGCTAATATCAAGTGGATGAATGAGTTATAATCAGTGTTATTAATCAATCTCTACCTATGAATATTTCTTTCAAATTGATCTCATTTAAGAGACACATTCAATTTGGAGGAGGTTTATGTTCAAACCAATTGTAGTCACCTGACTTATTGTATAATTGTATATACTCCTTGGGTAGTAGGTAGGAATTTTATTTTTTTATGTTTTTATTTTTTAAATTTTCTTAAATTTTTTTGTTTATTTATTTATTTTTTTTTAGGAATTTTCAAAAACATTCTATCAGTATTCAAATGAATTCATTGTAACCTCATTCATGTTACAGTGTCATGATGTAACACAGGAATGTCATCCTGCCAGTTCATGTGAACTAAAAAATTAACAACATATCTTAGCTTTTAAACAGGTCATACTGTGAATGATAAATGTGGCCTATATTTGGATATAGCTGGGTCACTTCTAACACAATCTTCTAAACTTTAATATATCTCAAATGGACATGTTGATTCTTAGAATACAAATTTCAGGGTAGTAGGATCTTAAAGATCATCTAGTCCAATCCCTTCATTCTCGATATGAAAAAAACTAAAGGTAAATAGAAAGATAAAATTGCTTATCCATACAATTAATGACAGACACAGGTCTAGAATCCAAGTTTCCTTTCTCTTATCCCATTATTCTTCCACTCCACCAATTTCTAATCTCCTTGGCACAGAAGTGAACCATGAAAATCATACCTTCCCCCCTGTCACTCTTCCTTCAAGACGTATGAACCCAATTGCAAATTGGCAAATGAGAAATGTCCAAGAAAGTTTCCAAGATTTCCAGCTTCTCCAAAAGTCAGCTTCACTGATATCTCATGTATAATATTGAACTTTATAGTCTATAAAGTGCTTTCCTCATAACATCTTGGAAGCACATTTATTATTACACCTATTTTACAAATGAGGAAACAGAAGGTCAGAAAAGTTAAATTATTTTCTCATGATTATATAGCTAATAAATAGATACTCAAACCAGATGTTGCCTACCTCTCCAGAAAGGGTAGTGATCAGAAAAAAATAAGGCTGAATGTGACAATAGCTTTTTAAACATAAGTAGATATGATCATGGATGTTGCAGTTTTTCATTGAAATTAGAATATAGGAAAATTAAGATAAAATAGAAAAAATATAAAGAAGAACTTCCTAATAGTGAGATGTTCAGACTAGCTATGAGTCATTAATGGTGATTTGGGTCTTATTTTTGCTAGATGTCTTTAAATATATTGTTGGTTCTCATTTATCTTTAGTTTAAGTGAAGCAAATTTTAAAGGAGAGGATTGGTTCTGGATTGCTTCACAGAAATCTTTCCAGTTTGTTAGTAATAGTAATAATGATAATGAAATATTATGGTTACATAGCAATGATTGAAAGCCCAATACTTAGAGACATGTATAGTAAATAGGTATAAGAATTGTCAACAATGTACCCTATCTCAATTACATATCTATTAATCTAAATCTAAAACAATATCACTATTTACAGATAGAGATATAGGTGCAGCTAAGTGGTATAGTGGAGAGCATTGGTCCCAGAATTAGGAAGATCTGAGTTTAAATTTGGCCTCAGACACTAGCTGCATCATCCTGGGCAAGTCATTTAACCTGTCTCCTGTTTCCTCAACTGTAAAGTGGGGATAATACCTCCCAGGGTTATTTTGAAGATCCAATGAGATAATAACTGTATTTAGAACAGCAGTAGGCACATAGCAGGTGCTAAATAAATGTTTGTTTCCTCCTCTCTCTGTTACTATATATTTTTAAGAAGTCATGGAGTGAGGGAGTTGGGGCTTAGAAACAAACATTATAGATCATCTATGCTTCTTGAGATTATGCATTCAAACATACATCAATTCAGGTCATGCTTTCACACACTATTTTCATACTCCACTCTTTCCTTAAAGCCATGTACCTTTGAGTTTTCACTGAAGCTTATTACAGTTTAAGTGAATGGAGCATGCACTTTGGAAACATCTGCCACCAACTGCTTGTGTAGTATTTAGAAATGCAGTTGTGTCTCAGCGTGATAATTACTTAGCTCTAAAGACACGCCTAGGCTGGAGTGTTGAAAGTATCTCTGAGAGGATAAAAAGTCCTTTTTTGCAGTTTACATTTTATTAACAGGCACTTACAGGCACTCTTGTTTTGTAGTGTTTTCCTGGAACTCATTTAAATAAATTGGCATCACACCTGGAAGAAAAAAAAAAGTAAATGTCTTTGCAATTCAGCTTAAAATAGCAAGTAAAATAACATTTATCATGATTATATCAATGACATTTAATAAGTCATCATTAATACTTACTCTTTAATTTACCACAGTATCTAAGACTCTTTTGAAATGTACTTATTTTTGCAGGTATGTGCATATAATTTTTAGCAAATTGGTTTAATTCATTCTTGAGATGTAAATATACATGCAAAATAAAACAAATTTATTTCATCAGTCATTTTGTTTACCATTGAACACTTTATATTATACACACCCTCATTTAAATTAAAAGAAAAATATTTTAAAAAACTTGGAAAATAGTTTACAATTATACAGGTCAAATTAAAAATAATAAAAAGGGATTAAAACTGAATACGCAATTGAATATTCTGTTATGCTAGAAGCATAGGATTTTATATTTGGAGCAAGAAGAGACAGTAAAAGCCAACCTCCTCATTTTATTGATGATGAACTTAATGTCAAGGAAACCTAAAGGATTTCCCCAAGGTTACAGAGCTAATAAAAAGTATAGATGGGATTTGAATTCAGGTCCTTTTACTCTAAATCTAGTAATCTACATATATGGATATCTTAAAGTAAGAAAAGCCAGGGGCAACTCTTTCTCTCTCTATTTGTCTTTCTCTCTCTCCTTCTTTGTTTCTCCCCTTAGATAGATGGTTAGATGTTGATAAATAGATCAATGAATAGATAGATGGATTGATATATCTATATCTAGATATCTATATCTATATAGCATTTATATATCTTTAGAGCTATAGATCCATATATGTCTGTATGTATACATACATATGAATGAAGAAAAATTGGGCAATGATAATTGATTCAGTGTCCTAAGCATGAAATAGGGTATGAAGAGAATAAATTATTTGCTCATTCTCATAAAGACAGAGTATGTATTAAGTAAGAACATGACCCACATCTTCCTGACCCCAATAGTAGTTGCCTATGTAGTATACTGCCTGCTTCTCTAAGTTATCATCAAAGTTAAAAATAGCACTGATAATTTAAATGCAAATTTTAGTTAATACAGTGGAGAAAATTTTTTAAAGGGGACTTATCTTAAAATTAGGTCTTTTGAAATTATCATCCCTTTTGTGTAAAAGGAAATTAGAATATCAACAAGTTTTTCTACAATGGGTGCTGTCTTTTGTCAGTCTTTTTCTTCATCTATTGAGATCATATGATTTCTGTTGTTGTTATTGATTATGCTGATCATTTCTCTAATATTAAACCAGTCCTGCATTCCTGGTATAAATCTCTCCTGGTCATAGTGTATCATCCTTGTGATATATTGATGTAATCTTTTAGCTAGCATGTTATTTAAAATTTTTTGCATCAATATTCATTAGGAAAATTGTTCTATACTTTTCTTTTTTGTGTTTTGGCTCTTCCTAGCTTAGGTATAAGCATTAAATTTATGTCATAAAAGGAATTTGGTAGGACTTCTTCTTTATCTATTTTTCCAAATAGTTTATATAGTATTGAGATTAACTGTTTCTTTGGTTGGTTGTTTTTGTTTTTGTTTTTGTTTTTTAAATGTTTGGAAGAATTCACTTATGAATTTATCTGGTTCTGAGGATCTTTTCTTAGGAAGTTCATTGATGGCTTCTTCAATTTCTTTTTTCTAAGATTCAGTTACTTAAGTATTTTATGTCTTCTGTTGATCTGGGTAATTCATATTTTTGTAGATATTCATCCATTTCATTTAGATTGTCAAATTTATTGGCATATAATTGGACAAAATAGCTCTTAATAATTGACCTAATTTCCTCTTCATTGGTGGTGAATTCACCATTTTTGTTTTTGATACTAGTTGTTTGGGTTTATTCTTTTTTTAATCAGATTAAAAATTAGTTTATTTTATTGTTTTCCCATAAAATCAGCTTCTAATTTTATTTACTGATTCAATAGTTTTCTTAGTTTCAATTTTATTAATCTTTCCTTTTATTTTCCGGATTTCCCATTTGGTGTTTAATTGAGGATCCTGAATTTGTTCTTTTTCTACTTTTTTAGTTGCCTGCCCAATTCATTGATCTGCTTTTTCTTTATTTTATTGATGTAAGCAATTAGAGATAAACATTTTCCCCTAAATATAGCTTGGCTGGATCCCATAAATTTTGGCATGTTGTTTCCTTGTTGTCATTTTCTTTAATGAAATTATTAATTGTTTCTAAGATTTGTTTTTTGACCCACTTTTTTTTTAGGATTATTTAATTTCCAATTAATTTTTAATCTCTTTCCATTGTTCATTACTGAAGGTTAGTTTTTATTGCATTATACTCAGAAAAAGATGCATTTATGATTTCTGCTTTTCTGAATTTAATTGTGGAGTTTTCAATGTCCTAATACGTGGTCGGTTTCTGGGTAGGTGCCATGTACTGCTGTGAGAAAGTTATATTCCTTTTTATTCCCATTCAATTTTCTCCAGTGATCTAACATATCTAACTTTTCCAAAATTTTATTCACCTCCTTAACTTCTTTCTTGTTTTTTTTTTTTTTGTTACATTTATCTAGTTCTGAGAGGGGAAAGTTGAGATCCCTCACTAGTATACTTTTATTATCTGTTTCCTCCTGTAGCTCATTCAACTTCTCCTTCAAAAATTTAGATTTTACACCATTTGGTGCACATATGTTTAGTATTGATATGACTTCATCTATAGTACCTTTCAGCAAGTTATAGTTTCATTCCTTATCTCTTCAGTTACATTCATTTGTGCTTTTACTTTGTCTGGAATCATGATTGCTATTTCTGCTTTCTTTGCTTCAGCTGATATATAATAGATTCTGCTCCAGTCCCTTACCTTTACCCTGTATGTATCTCTCTGCTTCAAGTATGTTCCCTGTAAACAACATACTATAGGATTCTGATTTTTAATCCATTCTGCTATGCTCTTCCATTTAATGCTTCAGTTCATCCCATTCGCATTTATAGTTATCATAACTAAATGTGTGTTTCCCTCTATGCCATTTTCCCATTGTTTATCTCTGCCTCTGTCTCTCTCTCTGTCTCTATCTGTCTCTTTCTCTGTCTCTGTCTCTCTCTCTGTCTCTGTCTCTCTCTCTCTCTCTCTCTCTCTCTCTCTCTCTCTCTCTATCTATCTATCTATCTATCTACCTGTCTCTCTTTCTCTCTCACCCCAAACCATTTCCCTGACCTAAGTTTTTATTTCTGATCACCACTTTCCCAATCTACTCTCCTTTTTATCAGTCCCTCCTCCCCCTTCTATTATCCCTGTCCCTTCTTACTTCCTTATAAGGTAAGATAGATTTCTATATCCAAGTGAATGTGTATGTTATTCCCTCTTTGAGACAATTTTGTTAAGAGTAAAGTATATGCTCTGCCTGCCACCCCCACCATCTTCCCCACCATTATAATAGATTTTTCATACCTCTTTTATGTGGGATCATTTACCCCATTCAATTTCCTCTCTCCATCTCCCAGTACATTTTTTTCTCACCTCTTTATTTTGTTTTTTTGTTTGTTTTTGGGGGATACCATCCCATCAATGTTACCTTATATTGATACCCTTTTCTATATATGCTCCTTCAAATTGTTCTTATAGTAATAAAATTCTTAAGAGTTACAAATATTATCTTGACATACAGAAATATAAACAGTTTAACCTTATTGAATTTCTTATGTTTTCTCTTTCTTATTTCTTATTTACCTTTTTTATGTTTCCCTTGAGTCTTGTAATTTGGAGGTCATTTTTTTTTCAGTTCCAGTCTTTTAATTAGGGATAATTGAAAACCCTCCATTTCAGTAAATGTCCATTTTTCCCCTGAAGGATTATAGTTAATTTTGCTGGGTAGGTGATTCTTGGTTATAATCCTAACTCCTTTGCCTTCCAGTGTGCCATATTCCAAGCCCTTTGGTTCTTTAATATGGAAGCTGCTAAATCCTATGTAACCCTGTCTGTAGCTTCACAATATTTGAATTGTTTCTTCTTGGCTTCTTGCAGCACTTTTTCCTTTATCTGTGAGCTCTGGAATTTAGCTATGATGTTCCTGGGAGTTTTCATTTTGGGACCTCTTTCAGATAGCGATCAATAGATTCTTTCAATTTCTATTTTTGCCCTCTGTTTCTAATATATCAGTTCAGTTTCCCTTGATAATTTCTTGAAAGATGTTGTGTAGGCTTTTTTTTAATCACGTCTTTCAGGTAGTTCAATAATTTTTATACTATATCTCCTGGATCTATTTTCTAGTTGTTTTTCCAATGAGAAATTCACTTTTTTGATTTTGTTTTATTGTATCTTCATGTCTCATAGAGTCATTAGTTTCCACTGGCTCAATTCTAATTTTAAAGTAATTATTTTGTTCAGTGAGTTTTGGTACTCCTTTTCCATTTGGTCAATTCCATCTTTTAGTGAGTTATTTTCCTCACTAAATTTTTGTATATCTTTCCCCATGCTATTGACTCTTCCTTCATGGTTCATTTGTATTACTCATTTCTTTTTCCCAATTTTTCTTCTACTTCTCTAATTTGCTTTGTAAAATCCTTTTTAAGCTCTTCCAAGAATTCTTTTTGGGCCTAAGGCCAAATGACATTTTTCTTTGAGACTTCACATGTAGCAACTTTGACATTATTGTCCTTTTCTAAGTTTGTGCCTTGATCCTCCCTGTCACCATAACAATTTTCTATAGCCAAGTTCTTTCTTTTCACTCATTTTTTCTTCCTTTTTTTGTGATGGTGTTTTTATGTATGAGTTTTACTCTGGTCCTGCACTGTCCTAAGCATTTTGTGCTGAATCTCAGTGTCTTACTGCTGGCTTTCACTGGGCTTCAGGGCTTAGCTATTTACTTTTACTGGAGGGAAAGTTACCCTTCTGGCTTGTCCTGGGGGGGGAGGGTTCCCTGTTGTCTCCCTCCCTAGGTGGGGGAGACCTCCCCTGGGTGTGAAGTTTAACTGCTGGACTGCCCCAAGCATAAGGCCCTACTGTTTGGTTGCTATGGAAACAGGGTATCTTTGCTGGCAGGCCTCCAGGCAGGGTCTCTCTGTTTGCCAGCCTTGGGGTGGGGCTTCACTATTGGTCAGCAATGGGTTAAAGACCTCTCTGGTGCCGGGGAAGGGGTGACTGGGGAAGGTCTTGCTGTGTTGCACAGACTGCTCACTTGCATAGGAGCCTTCTAGCTTGCAGGAAGTCAGGGGCTCATTGGTGGATTGTCCTAAGCTTGGAATCTTGCTGCAGGTCCCATGTTATGAGGCTGGCTGGCTGCTGCTGCTACTCTTGGACCTCATTCCCCTCCAACCCCAGTGAAACAAACCTTTCCTGCAGTGCTGGTAAGCTGCTTTCCTGATCCTAGATCAGTTCTGAGGCAGTTTTCTAGTTGTTTGGACGGGTTTGGAGGGTTCCTTCCTCACTCCACCATCTTGGCACCAGAATTCCTCCTTTTTTAAATTTTTAAATAGCTATTTTATATTATTATAATCTTCAGAGAACTCTCTCATCTTCCTTCCTATTTTTTTCCTTAGTTTCCCATACCACTTTACAAGTGATCCTGCTCATGGTACAAAACTATACCTGGTCATGACTTAGGATTGGTAGCTATCAGGAGAAATGAGATAATGCAGTTTCAATAAATCCACCTTGTAGCTTAATCTGCACATAAAACAGCAACATTTTCTAATAGAAGCTAGCTTTCATACTAATGTGGCTCACTGTGAGAAAATAGTTTAAATGAATATGGGTCACCACTGGTGGCACAGTCACTCCTGTTTTTAAAACCAACTAAATGAATTCAGCTGACAATATTGGAATGACCATAATTTTTCATGAGAAAATTCAGAGATGATTTTAATAATGTTAGGTATTTATACCTCAAAAAGGATGCTGTGTAATTAAAGCAGCAATTCACCTTAATTGCAAGAAGAGGATAATTACTTGAAAATGAGCCACACAATTTAATTGGGAAAAATAAAATCATATAGTTCTTAAACAAGAAAAAAGTATTTTTGTTTTTAATTTTTTTGGGCACTCCATTACATTTCATTAGAACTTCACTTCTATACTGTGATGTTCTTATCTGAAAGAGTCCAAATCTTACCAATTTTTTTTTTTGATAAATGCCCCCACAAGGTTAATTCCTCCTGATGTAATGGAAATCAGTGCTATGATATCTCTACTAACTTGGCACCAAGATATTGTAATATAAGCACTAATGCATTATGATGGCACATTGTATTTACAGGAGGGGAATTTAAATTGCAATTATTTGCTTACTAATAGCTTTTAGAGCCTATTGAATTTAAATCACCCAGCTTGCTGTAAAAATAAAAAAAAAATACATTGAGCCAGCACAAGTATCAAAAATCTGGGCAAAGTAACAAGGAAGGAAATAAGAGGAAAACTCATGGAACTTTCAACTTATAATAAAGAAAATTTGGTGGAAATTTTAAAGTATAATTGAATTACCAGAATTCATAGTAATTATTATGGTCTGTGGATGCTATGAATGACATGAACAGTATCCAAATCTATTAAAATCATCAGTCTCAAATTAAAATTACATTTGATCACTTAAGCTGGTAACCCATTCATAGATATATGTCACCTCTGAAGAAAGGAAGTCACAACTACAAAGAAGAGAAATACCAATGTTTTCAAGGAGGGACACCTTATTGAAAATAAAAAATCCTATGGGTGAGTCTTCCTCTCCTCTTTCCTCCTCCCCACCACACTTTGTGTATCTGTGTGTGTGTGTGTGTGTGTGTGTGTGTGTGTGTGTGTGTGT